>NC_034595.1:60391613-60417277 GCF_900095145.1 Mus pahari
TCCATTGGGGACCCTGTGTTCCATCCAATAGCTGGCTGTGAGCATCCACTTTGGTATTTGCCAGGCACTGGCATAGCCTCACAAGAGACCGCAGTATCAGGGTCCCTTCAGCAGAATCTTGCTGGCATGAGCATTAGTATCTAGAAATTAGATTCTTATAAGCAGCATATAAGACCTCAGTTTTTATTTTCATTTTTATTTATTTTGTGTATTCATGTGTGTGCACATGTGCGTCTACGTTTGAATAGCATCGTGGTGCATGTGTGGAGGTCAGAGGACAACTTATGGAAATTGATTTTCTTTACCACCATGTAGATCCTCAGGCTTGAACTCAGGTCATTAGGCTTGGACGCAAGCACCCTTTACCCACTGGCCCCAAATCTTTTACTTTTTAATGTACTGTCTAGTCCCCCTGTAATTCCCCTGTGTGTGTGCGCGCGTGTAGTGTGTGTGTGTGTTGCTTAGGATCAAACCAAGGACTTATACATGTCAAGCAAGTGCTCTATCACTGAACTATTACCCCTAGCCCCAGAGGTGAATTTTAATCGTTCTTTTACAAACATTAAATTGTTGTGTTGGGAAGATGGCTCAGTGTGCAAAGTGCATGAGGCCTGAGCTCAAATTCCCAGAACCTACACAGAGCTGGGTGCGACAGCATGCATCGACAATCTCACTGCAGAAAAGAAGAGAACAGAAGACCCCCAGGCAGTGAGCTTGATGTACTTAGTGACAAGCAGCAAAGCAGTCCTGTATCAAAATAAGCTGGAAAGCAAGGGCTGACACCCAAGGTTGTCCTCTGAGTTCCACATGTGTGTATGGTAAGCATATGCCCTCACTCACACACATCCACACAGTATATACACAAGTAAGTTGTTGTTACAGGTAGTGTTGTATGTAGTAGATATGACAACAAGGTTGAGTCATTTTATGAATGCACTTCTCTTAAAATCAAAAAGGAAACACATAGTCATAATTATCAATTAATCATATTTTCTATTATAAAGAATATTTACTATAAGTATTATCTCTAATTTTAAACACAAAAATGGATTCATTTTTATAAATTAATTAGAATAATTAAATAAGAAGGAAACTTAGAGGCTAGAGACAGGGCTCAGTGGTAAAGAGCTGCTCTTTTAGAAGACCTGGGTTTGATTTCCAGTATCCGATGGTGGTTCACAATTGTTTGTAACTCCAGTTTGAAGGGACCTGTCACCCTCTTCTAACCTCCAGGGGCGCTGGGCATGCAAGTGCTACATGGACACACATGTAAGCAAAACCTCCATACACAAAAAAATTTTTTTAAAGAAACAAAAATTCACACACTGGTTTGTGGTAATAACTTTGGATTTTGAGCCTTACCTTCTAGTGTTTGTTTGCTTGTTTAATATGTATGGATATTTTGCCAACACGTATGTCTATATACCACATGGGAACAGTGCCCATGGAGCCAGAAAAGGGCATTGGATCCCCTGGAACTAACGTTAGAGGCAGTTCTGAGTCACCATGCGGGTGCAGGGAATCTAACCTAGGTCCTCTGGAAAAGCATCCAGTGCTCTTAACCACGGCACCATCTCTCCAGCCACAAACTTCTAGGTATTTTTTTAATGAATTCACAAAAATTGATCTTCACATCTCATATTTAATCGAGAGCACAGCAAGGTTTATCAACCTATCTTTACCATTAACTGCAGAACTCATATTAATTTTAAGCTTGTAAAGTTTCTTTCAAGTGGAGCATAATAACTACAAATAGAAGTCTTTCAAGGGATGAACTTGGGGTGAGTAATATCTAATTTCTAAAGTCTAAGAATTGCATGTTTTCACACCTATCAACACTGCATAATCAAGAACTGGATAGATGAAGTGTGACAGGAACGTGGAGGAAGTGGAAATTTCATACCTTGCAAATGAGAAAACATTTCTATGAAAGGTAAACAGGTGTTTACTCATGGTAGTTTTTGGTTTATTGGTGAGTTGGTTGATTGTTTTTTGTTTTGAACAGGTTTGTGTTATGTTTATCAAACTGGTCTTGAACTCTTGGAATACTTCTGCCTCAGTCTCTTCAGTGTTGGGACTAGAGGTCTATATCACCGCATCTGATGCATATTGGGTTTTTGCTCAAGAGAGTGAAAGTGTCTGTCAATACGACAAATTGCTCATGAATATTCATGGCCTTAGATGCAGCAGCCCAGAGTTATTTTTCTAAGTAAATGAAGTCAGGAAAGAGTATATGTTTTGTTACTAATAATATAAAATTATAGAAGATAAAGCCTTCAGTAATCTTTACTTTTATTAAATAGATTGATGGTTACCTAATAATGGAGGAAGATGTCAGGCTAGTATAAAAGGTTATAAAGAAGATTTTAAAGATGAGGCATATTATCTCAGTTGGAGTTGTCATGTTTATTCACATGTTAAAATTTATCAAATTGTACCATTCCAATATGTACAACTCATTCTGTCAATTATACCCAAACCTTTTAAAGCAAAAAAAGAAATTGCATACTTTCCCCCTTTATTTTAGTTTTTTTATTCTCTATTCATGTGTATATGTGTGTCTGGGTGTGTGTATGCATGTGCGTGGACTTTGCCCATGGAGGAAGGAAAAGGGTGCTAGCCCCCTGGAGCTGGACTTAGAGGCAGCTGTGAGCCTCCTGAGTTGGATGCTGGGAGCCAAACTGAAGGGGCAGGCAGTGCTTTTCCCCCTGAGCTATTTCTCCAACCTCTGTTTGTCTATTTTTGAAACAGAGATGTGCTAAATTGCTCAGGCTCCTCAAATTTTTATTTTTCTCCCTTGGCCTTCTGGGTGCTGGGATGACAGGGTCTTTGTTTCTTTAGTATTCATTTTAGCAGCTTTCGTACATCCTTTGTTTGATTTTTATTTCCTTACTCATGTGCAGTTCTGTAGATCAACCCGAGGCATCTTGTCTACTAAACAAGTATGCTACCACTGAGCTACACCCCTGCCCTGTCTTGAATTTCAACTTATAAACATAAATACATTTATATGTTCATAGAAATGTTGGAATTAAAATAACTGAAGGTCTATTTCTTCTTCATTATGTCTATTGTTATTATTTGTATCAAGTTTACTATTCAAATGTAAAAATATATAGTCCCATAGTCATTAGAGACAGAGGATTAGAGTGTCCATAATGAATGCAGACAATTCTGAACTATTATGAACTTACTCAAAACAAATGTGCAGCTTGGTATGATTGTACTGGAGCCTGACTCAATTATTTCTATGAAGAATATATTATTTAAATAGTAAAAGGGGATAATTGGAAGTTTATGTATATAATGTTACAGCTCATAGTGCAACTACACAATTGCCTAAAGATTAGACCAACGAAATATCTGGGGAGATGCATATTTTGTCACCAGTATATTTTTAAATTACTGGTAGATGGTGTTGATAAAAGAGGGCTTAGCAGTCAAGAACACTGGCTATTTCTGCAGAGGACCTGGATTCAGTTCTTAGCCCCCACACGGTGGCTCACAACTGTCTGTAACTCCAGTTCCAGGGTACCCAATGTCTTCTTCTGGCTTTTGTGGGTCTTCGTGCATGTGGTCTACATGAATATGTACAAACATACATGAAGACAAAATAGTCATGTACATATAATAAAGACACATCGTCTTTAAATGCCCAGATCTATCCTTAGTCAGTTTTATTCTTGCATTTGTATTTCCTATATTTATGAACTTATGACAGTTTACTCCACTACTGCCTTCATTCAGAGCAGACAAAACCATGACAGGGAGCATGTGACAGAACAAAGCTATTCACCTTATTGAACCAGAAAGCAGAGAGGAAAAAGAGGCAGTTGTGGACATGATATATTCTTCAAATGCACATGCCTAGAGACCTTCTTCCCCAAACTAGGTCCTCCCCTCTAATAAGAATCCATCCAATCACTTCCCAATAGCACTACCAGGTAGAGAGCAAGCCTTAAATATAGGAGTCTGGGTACGGGGCAGCAGGGTTGGGTGTAAGAGAAACTTCATAACTAAACAGTGACATTCTATTCCTGGACTCCAGGTCTTGCCATCTTCCGCTTCTGTAATGCAAACTGTACTTAGTTCATCTCCTAGAGTTTCCAGTTCCAGTATCTCTCAAGTTCCACATTCAAAGACACCTCTGAGACCCCAGGCAAATTTTTAGATGTGATCCTCTGTAAAAACAAAACAAAAAGTTACATGTTTATACAACAATGGAACAGAACTGGGGTAAACATTACCATTTCAAAAGCAATACGTAGGAGACTACCAAGAAATAATCAAATAGGGTAAGATTGAAAGCAAGCAGGGTAAACATTAAATCCTGCAGCTCCATCTCACATAAGCCACATGGTAGTGTGATGCAATTCCCCAAGGGTTTGGGCAGGCCCACCACTAAGGCCTTATTGGCTGTTTTCCACATGGCCTCTCCTTTCTCTTGGGCTCAGTTTCCTTGTTGCCTGTGAACATTCCATAATCTTGGCATCTCAGATTTCTTGGGGGTCTCCATTCAGCTTCACATTTACTCTCATAGATCCCCACTTCAAGTGCTGCCCACAGGTGTTCCAACCGTGCCACACATCTCCTGGCATCCAAGGCCTGTCTCTGGACTCTTGGTAGAAGCCCCTGAAACCCACAACTCATGTTCTGAACACCTGCACAATCTACATCACGTGGGTGACACCAGGATCTGCTGCTAAATCAAACAGTAGATAGAATCAATGCACCACGGTTGCTGTAGACTCTGAGTGTCTACACAGCTGAATGTGGAGAAACATGTTGCTAGGCATCACCATGTGAGGAGAGTTCCTCTGGGGCTTGCTTTCTTTCTTTCTTTACTTTTTTTTTTTTTTTTTTTTTTTTTGGTTTTTCAAGACAGGGTTTCTCTGTATAGCTCTGGCTGTCCTGGAACTCACTTTGTAGACCAGGCTGGCNCTCACTTTGTAGACCAGGCTGGCCTCGAACTCAGAAATCTGCCTGCCTCTGCCTCCCGAGTGCTGGGATTAAAGGCATGCACCACCATGCCCAGCTATTTACTTTGTTTCTATGAGTCTATTGTCACTATCTTCAGACACACCAGAAGAGGGAATCGGATCCCATTACAGATGGTTGTGAGCCACCATGTGGTTACTGGGAATTGAACTCAGGACCTTTCAAAGAGCAGTCAGTGCTCTTAACTGCTGAGTCATCTCACCAGCCCAACAATGTCTTTCAAGTGAGTCTACACATTTATACTCTCGAGCCTGTGATAAATGAGGCCCAAGCAATTCCTAAGATGGCTTCAAGGTTTATTATTTATCACAAAGTATGTGACTTGTTTTAGTGGTGCTGATCTCTATAAATTCTACCTTCCCTAGCCTAACTTTTCAGCTAAATCATAAATTTTCAAATCCATCTTCTCTGCTCTATGTTCCTGATTCTCAGTGTAAGTCGGGCTAAACGAAATAAGTAATAACCATTCCAAATCCTGACCACTATGCTGCCTTGACATTTTCCTTACTAGTTAAGTAGTTCATCACCTTTAAGCTTAATGTCACACAAATTCTGAGTGTGAACAAATCGTGGAGACTTTCTTGACCAGAATGTAACATGATTCGAGTCTTCATTTCCACTCAATACCTCATTGCCTACATCAGCATTTTGGTCTTCTGAGCTCACACCAGAATCACTCATTAAGCTTCACTTGTAGTATTGTAAACATCTCTAAACATTTCCAAATTCCTCCCACAAATCTGTCCAAAAGCATTTGAACCACATGGTGAGGAAAGGTCACAACAATGACCCCATTTTTAGTACCAGTTTTCAGTATTGGAAAGCAATTTGTCACTGCAGCAAAATTGTAAGAGGAATGATGTAAGGGAGGAAAGACTTATTTTGGCTCAGTTTCAGTAGCTAGTCCATTGTCAATTGGCCCCTTTGATATGAGTTAGTGTTGAGACAGAACATCATGACAGGGAGTTGGTGGAGCCATTCACCTCATCACAGCCAGAAAGCTGATAGAAAGTGGGGGAAGGGGGCTGGAGAGATGGCTCAGCGGGTAAGAGCACTGACTGCTCTTCTGAAGGTCCTAAGTTCAAATCCCAGCAATCACATGGTGGCTCACAACCATCCATAATGAGATCTGATGCCCTCTTCTGGAGTGTCTGAAGACAGCTACAGACTACTCACATATAATAATAAATCTTTAAAAAAAAAGTGGGGGAAGGTCAGGAAATGATATATTCTTCAAGGTCACATCCCTAGAGACCTACTTCCTCTAATAAGGTCCCATCTCTGGACAATTCACCCAGTAAGAACTCATCCATGGATAAGTCAGTAAAGTGTCATTGTCGTTGTCTTTGCTTTCCATTGCTGCAATGATAGGCTGCAAAAGCAACTGGGTGACAAAGGGATTTATTTGGCTTATGATAGTGGATTAGTCTATCATTGAGGAAAGTCATGGCAGAAGCCATGAAGGAATGTTACTTGCTGGTTTGCTTTCCCTACCTTGCTTAGCTTACTTTTGTATACAACCCATGACTACCTGCCCAGAAGTGCCACAACCCATAGTAGGACCCTCCCACATCAATTATTAATCAAGAAAATGCCCCCACAGACTTGCCACGGAGCCAATCTGATGGAGGCATTTTTCTCAATTATGCTCCCTTTCCCCAAAATCAAAAACAAAAAACCAAAACAACCAATCAGCATAGCCCTAATCATGATCCAAGCACCTCTCAAAAGCATCACTCTGCACTCTGTATCAAGGCATCAGTACCTAAGCCTTTGGGTGAATGCTTCATAAATATACTTTAACAGAGAAGTAATCACAAAGTTAGTGAAGCCTCAGAACCACACATTTGCATGTATGTATGTATGTATGTATGTATGTGGATTGTATGTGTGCCTAATGTTCCTACCCACAAAGGCCAGAAGATGGTACTGGGTCCCCTGGAACCAGACCTACAGATGGTTGTAAGCTGCCATGTGGCTGCTGGGAACACAACCTGTGTCTTCTACAAGGGCAACACACACTGATCACCTGTTTTGGGCTATTTCTCAAGCCTCTTTCTAAATAGTAAGTATTTCTACGATATAATGGTTCCCACTTAAAGCAGGGAGATTAAATAGGATTATACTTTGTCTATGAACTGGTAACTGAAAATATGTCACTTCATTATTAATGATAATGAGGGTTACACAGATCACTTGAACATCTTCACATACTAGGCAGCACAAACATTTTTAAAATTGAATTTAACTGAAGTATAGCTCTTCACAGCTGATGGCTTCGGAAGGGAGGGTGGGCAAGGACTCAGTTTTCTTTAAGGGGATAGACATTTGACAGTGCTCCAGTGAGTATCTGAGCAACACAATTTGGACTTGGTGAGTTTTTTGGAGTGGGGAGGACACAAAGGTGGGAGGAATGGGAAGCAAGCATGGTTGGGGACATTGTATAAAAGTCTCAAATAATTAATAATATATTATGGAAATTGAATATTAAGTTAGAACAGTTTTAGATTTATAAGAAACTGAGCATAGAGTAACACAGAGTTCTCATGCAGAACTCCCCTATTATTAACTCAAACATTCCTGTGGATTATGTCATTGCACTTAACGAACCAGCAGATTTATTACTGATAAGTTGGTAGTGTGCTTGTGTTTCCTTGTATTTTTTCCCTAATGTCCTTTTCTGTCCCATAAACTCCTCCAACATCTTAATTATATTGACTCTCTGGGCCTCTTTGACGTGAACATGTTTTCAAATTTTTGTTCTCTTTTTAATAACCACGGCATTTTGAAGTCTGCCAGTCAGGTATATTATAGAAGTTCTGTGGGAATTTGCTTAATTATTTTGTTAGGGTTAAACAGATTCAACAGCTCGAAGGTTGTTAGAGGAAGGTCATAACCATGAAGTCCCACTCTCATCCTGTCACCAATAACTCTTGGTGTTGATCGCAAATGTCCACCTGAAGCCGTGTTTGTGAGCCTTTCCTTCTGCAAATATCTTCTTTGCTCTTTCAGGGGTCTGTATAGTCACTGTGGACCAAAGCCGCTGTATGTAAGGAGTGTGGAAGCAAGTTCTCCTTCCCGTGAGGTATACTTGGCATCACACACTTGGATCTCTGAGTGAGAGAACACTCAGATATCCACGTGCTCATCTATTGATAGCAACAAGGACCCAGATCTATGCATTCATCTTACTGCTCAGCCTGATCCACTGTTGATCATTGTAGATTCTTTTGGTCTGTGTGTCTCTTTGCCATATCCGCCAGTGCCCCTGTGTGTATACTTTCAATAATTTCTTACTTTTTAATTCTGTGACACAATTCAGACTCATCTGATATATTTCCTGTCCCAGTCCTGGAATGAGCCACTTGTCCGAGAAGCCCTAGAGCTGAGACCTGCTCACTCAGTGCTCGTTGCTGCTGGGGGGTCGTTCTGCTAGGAGCTCTTAGCTGAGGAAACAAAGGAATTCACATGGACACACTCACCCATGTGTGTACACATATCTGTGTTTCTATACGCAACCATCTGTACCAACTTTAAATGAAACATGTGTTTCTAATATCCCTAATTAACCCAGGCTAGCCTGGACCCCTGGCTAATAAAAGGGACTTCACATATTTAGCTTTAATTCATTCTATGGGATATGTCAATTTTCTCATTTTATAGATTAAAAAAAAACTTAGAGTTGGAGATTTGTTTCAAAGACACTATCAGTAAGAGGCGAGACTAAGGTCGGCTGGCTTTTTTGCAGGTCTTCCTTCATTTGATTTCTATCCTTTTGGGGTGCCATAAGTGTTTTTTGGCTGTGCACAGAAATACACTTTGCACTGAGAAGGGGGAGTGTTTACAAATTAAAATGCAATGGAAGCATACATGTATTCCCACCAGTGCCGCCCCCGCACCACTGCCGCACTGCGGGAGCCAGAGGCTGCTTATGCAGTGGTTCTTCTCTTGGATGAAAGGAGCATTAGATGCTGATGTAGCTGGAATGGATAGAATTTCTATACAGAATTTAATTATTTTAGAAAACTACAACAGGGAATAAGGGTGATGGGGTTGTCACCTTTCGATAACAGCAGGGGAAAACACAGTCTCATAGCTGAGGAGAATATATATATATATATATATATATATATATATATATATATATATATATATATACCTGAACAAAGCCACGAACCAAAAATCAACTACTTGAGAAATTTAGAAATAGAAGACATCAATAAAATTACCTAGTCAGCATATAAAAATGCCCCCCAGCCCCCAGTGGGTTATCCAATACCAAGTGTGCAGCTCTAAAAATATAAATATGAGCAACACTAAATGAATACAGTGGGTTGAATTTATACATATAAACCTGTGTATATATACATGTAACAATGGTAATTAAAGAAAAAAAGAGAAAAGACAGGAAGAAGAGAGGAAGGGGTGGCTCTGAAAAGAGTTAGAGGAGTGGTCACATAGTGTGGTCAAATGCATCTTATGAAATTTTCAAATTTCATACATCAATGAAAAGACGACATTTTTTTTTAGAAAGAAAGAAAAGCATTGCTCAGTTTTTAACTGCTACCATTGACAGAGCAATAAAATTGTGGAAAATCTGTGAAAGAGACAAAAGACCAGAAGATAAAACCTGAGAGAGAAAGATGACAGTTAGAGAGGTCCTACCACGTTACAAGTGCCCAGCTTTAGGCCATGGATCCGCTGGCTAAAGCCAGCCCATGAAGACCACTTCCCATGGCAAATGCATACCACACCCACCAAGTTCTATTAATAGTGATTATGAAACTTGTTTATATGCAGATGATTCTTAGATTAACTTCTGGCATCTGGAAGTTACAGATAGGGATTTTGATACTGTGGAGTTTGAGTCTGTCATTACAGCAGCCAAATTCCACCCAAACAGCTGTAACACATCTGGATGCAGCATCTGCTTTGTGACATAAGGGCATCTGCTCTCGTGATAGGCATTCTAAGCTGTTGGAAGAACAGGAAGATCCTGGTAACAGGTCATTTTCTCCCCTCAAATCATCTCCTCTATTTCTGGTGTAAAATTCTGTCATAGTGGTCACTGTATGATGACCAGAGAGTTGTCAGTCAAAATTTAAATATGGAAAGCAGGCAAGTATTTGGAAACATACCAAGTATGTGAACATCTCTGAAGTAAATTTTGCTCTCTGTATGAAAATGACTGCATATTTGGCAAATTTGAATGGTCTTGGAATACTTTATAGGGGGTTCATGACTGAATCTTATAATAATCTCTTCAGAAATTCTTACAGAACAAGTGAGCTATAACCCAGAAGCGTCACCCAAAACTAACCAACCAACCGAACAAACAAACAAAAACAGTAAGATTCACACAGTTTAAAAGTTTTAATTACCTTTATTTATTTTTATACACGCATGTACACATGCACACGCTTGTACACACACACAGACTACGAACATGTACACCACAGTTCACATGTGGAGAAGAGCGACTTGTGAGAATTGGTTCTCACCTTCCATCCTGCGGGTCCCAGGAATTGAACTCTGCTTGTCAGACTCGGAAGCACATGCCTTCGCCTGCCGAGCCGTCTCACCAGCCCTTCGCACAGTTCAGGAGACACACCAAATCCACGCTAACAGCAAGCAAAAGAAAGACAGACACACTGCTAGGCTAGTCTTCCGTGAGAACATCCCTCATATAGCTGGCACTCCAAGGAGATTATTTTTGTAGGTGTGACACTCTGTATATATTTCAAGACAAGGTGGCTGTTGGCATTTCCAGCAAAAGAGCACACTTCTTACTTAGCCGAGATAACTGAATCTCACAGTCACACCTATGAAAGACAAGCCCACTGAGGTAGTGTTTGAGGGTGTGCCATTTCACATACATTTTAAATTTAGTCTACAAGTGTGAGTCTGTCTGTAAGTGTGTGCATGTGACTGCAGGTGGCCAGGCAAGAAGCATCAGATCTCCCTAGAGCTGGAGCTACAGGCTGTGGTGAGGTACCTAGTGTGGGTTTTAGGAACTGAACTCATATACACTCTTTTTTTTTAATTGGATATTTTATTAGTTTACATTTCAAATGTTATCCCTTTTCCCCTCTGCAAGCTACCTACCCCATTACCCCTTACCCTGCTTCTATGAGGGTACTCTCCCACCCACCCACTCCCACCTCACTGCCCTAGCATTTCTCTACACTGGGGCATCAAGCCTTCACAGGACCAAGGGCCTCCCCTCCCATTGATGCCAAATTAGGCCCCTTCAACTCCTTCAGTCCTTCCCCTAACTCCTCCATTGGGGTTCCTATGTTCAGTCCAATGGTTGGCTGTGCGCATCCGCATCTGTATTGACTAGGATCTGGCAGAGCCTCTCAGGAGACAACTGTATCAGGCTCCTGTCATCAAGCACTTCTTGGCATCCACAATAGTGTCTGGGTTTGGTGTATGCATGTGGGATGGATCCCCAGGTGGGGCAGTCTCTGGATGGCCTTTCCTTCAGTCTCTGTTCCACTCTTTGTCTGTATTTCTTTTAAGGACATATGCTCCATAGCAGCCTCATTTATAATAGCCAGAAGCTAGAAACAACCCAGATGTCCCTCAACAGAGGAATGGATACAGAAACTGTGGTACATTTACACAATGGAGTACTACTCAGCTATTAAAAACAATGACTTCATGAAATTCTCAGGCGAATGGATGGAACTAGAAAATAACCTCCTGAGTGAGGTAACTCAAGCACAAAAACCACACATGGTATGCACTCACTTATAAGTGAATATTAGGCAAAGAACGTGGAATGTCCATGATACAACTCATGGTCTACATGAAGCTCAAGAGAAAGGAAGACCAAAGGGTGGATGCTTCAGTCCTACTTAGAAGGGGGAACAAAATAATCAAGGGAAGTAGAGGGTGGGAGGGACTTGGGAGGAAGAGACGTGGGGGGAGGGGAAAGATGGGAAGAATCAGGTATGGGAGGAGATGTACAGAGAGGGTCAGGAAATTGAACAGGGGTGTGTAGCAATGGGGGATGGGAAACTGGGGGTAGCAACCAGGAATGCCAGGAAATCCCAGATGCCAGGAAAGCAAGAGCCTCCCAGGATCCCACGGGGATGACATTAGCTGAAATACCCCACAAAGGGGAGGGAGAACCTGTATCTAGAGGTTAGACATGACCCCCTAGTTGAGGGATGGGGCCACCCATCCATCTCCAAAATTTTAAACCAGAATTGCTCATATACACTCTTAGCCACTGAGCCATATCTCCAGCCCCATTGAAATGTTGTCATTGTTGCATAAAAAAAAAAAAAAAGCTGCGTAAATTCATGACAATTTCTCCACATCTCCACATCTACCAGCCATTTAGGTAAGGGACACTTTTAATTAAAAAGACTTCTTGTACCATCAACTAGCTTGAACTGTTCCAGAGGATGTGATGCCCTCTTCTGGCCTCCACAAGCACTGCATGCACACGGAGCACAGTCACATATCCAGGCAAAACATCCATAGCCACTTTTTTTTTTTTTTTGAGACAGAGTCTCCCTACTTTATATGTAGACTAAGCTGGCCTCATACTTACAGAGATCTGCTTGCCTCTGCTTCCCAAGTGCTGAGATTAAAGGTGTGTTCTACCACACCTGGACCATTTTCTTTTCAATGAAAAAAATTTTTAAAATCACCTACTGAATAAAAGTGACAAATAGAGAAAAGGGGAGATGGAAATAGTTTTACTTTGGGGAGACGACGAGTATCCAAGGCACAAGACTGAAAGATACCTGTTCAGAATAAATCATCTTCTTGAAATGGCCCTGAACTAAAGATTGGGGGAGTTTGGGATCACAGTGTTTTTATGTTATGCACACTCTGTTAAAGAGCAAATGATTTTCTGAAGGTCTATCATTATTTATATTTATCACTAGTCTACTAAAAAGCTATTTAAATTTCTCTTGCATTTTTGCTAAAAGTTCTAAACTTTCTTCTTAAATTTATAAAGATGATTGAGTCTTACATTTTTGTCTGTTTGTTTGTGTTTGTTTTTGTTTTTGTTTTTGTTTTTGTTTTTCGAGAAGGGTTTCTCTGTGTAGCCCTGGCTGTCCTGGAACTCACTCTGTAGACCAGGTTGGCCCTGAGCTCATAATTATCTTTCCTTCACTTCCCAAGTACAAGGATTATAATTGTACATCAGCATGCCCTGTCAAATGTTTAGATGTGTGTGTGTGTGTGTGTGTGTGTGTGTGTGTGTGTATAGGGGAGGTGTAATACGTATTGTGAGTGTGTGTGTTTTATATGTGCAATTCCTCAGTTGCTCCCTGCCTTATTCACTGAGACAAGGTCTCTCGATTGAACCTAGAGCTAGCTCATGTGGCTAGCCTGGCCATCCTGCTCCGGGAATTCCCTGTCTCTGCCTTCTTCCTGCTGGAATTACAGTCAGTATAAACCTGCCCAGCATTCCTGGGGATGCTGGGGATCCGAACTCTGGTTCTCGCACTTGGTTTGGTATATTAGTTACTTTTCTGTTACTGTGATAAAATA
The DNA here is from genome assembly GCF_900095145.1 of Mus pahari. NCBI lineage: Eukaryota > Metazoa > Chordata > Mammalia > Rodentia > Muridae > Mus > Mus pahari. The sequence continues at coordinate 60,405,129 of NC_034595.1, forward strand.
CCATGATCAGAACAACTTACCGAAGGAAAAATTATTTTGGTTTATAGTTCCAACTGGAGCATCCATACCAACAGGGAAGACATGGCATGCTGGCAGGAGCCGGAAGCTGGCTGGCGACCTCTGCCTCCCTACATGGGAAGCAGAGAGAGCAGAAGTCAGGTCACGCCACAAATCCTCAAAGCATGCCTCCAGTGACTACTTGCTCCGGCAAAGCTTCACTCCAAAAAGTTCCATAACATCTCCAAAGAATGCCACCAGCTGGGGACCAAGTGCTCAAATGCAGGAACCCATGGGGCATGTCTTCCATTCAAATCATCACATCTGGCAAGCACTTTAACCACAGAGCTATCTTCCTATTCCATTGTCGTGTGTTTTTAAATTAATTCATAAATGGGAGTGCTTTAGAAGGTAATCTGTGCCTCTAATAAAAATTTCCTTGGACATTTGAAAAATCGAAACATCAACCATGCTAGCTTCATACAATGCTACAGCCACCTTCTTCTTGGAAAGGGAGGGATTGGAGAGCTGGGGCTTAAAAAATTAAGAAAGGCTGGGTGGTGGTGGTGTACACCTTTAATTCCAGCACTCGGGAGGCAGAAGCAGCTGGATCTCTGTGAGTTGGAGGCCAGCCTGGTCTACAGAGGACATTCCAGGGCAGTCAGGACTACAAAAAGAAACCCTGTCTCAAAAAAAACCCAACAAAACAAAAAATAAATAAAAGAAAGAAAAGAAAAAACTTAGGAAACATTGGATATATATCAAGCTCCTCTTTTTTAAAAAAATATTTATTTATTTATTATAAGTAAGTACACTGTAGCTGTCTTCAGACACACCAGTAGAGGGCATCCCACCTCATTACAGATGGTTGTGAGCCACCTTGTGGTTGCTGGGATTTGAACTCAGGACCTCTGGAAGAGCAGTCAGTGCTCTTAACCACTGAGCCATCTCTCCAGCCCCAAGCTCCTCTTTTAAGTTTGTGTTTGCTTACTAAGGTGATTGAGAAAGCCTCAACAAAACTCAGTTCAGCTTTTGGGATTCCTTCCGGTATGTTCATGCCTATCCTTGAAAAAGCTACTAGTATGATATGTGTCTGTGTTTGAAATGCATCGCTTTTACTTACCTGGTAAGAGGAGACTAGGTTCATTCCTTCGGTTTCCAGAAGCTGAATCAGAGTCTACAATGTGGCGGGTAACAAGTTAACACTTGTTGAATAAGTAGATGTTTATTTATTGGGTGTCCGTCAGACACTGGACTGTAACATCGAAAAAGTAAACCTAACCATTGCCTTCTTATAGCTTACATTGTGCTAGAGGAGAAGATACTTTTTTTTTTTTTTTTTAATCAAGAAAGTGGTCAGATGGAGGAGAGTAAAGGGGGAAAGAACGCTGCTTTCAAAGATAGGCAGCAGGCACTTTGGAGCAAGCTTGAATGGCTTGGGCATCACCTTCATTGAGACCACATATTGAAGTAGTTTAAATTAACTAAAGCACTTGCACACAGCTGTTGATGTAACCAGAAGGATTTAACCAAGAGGGGCTATAAAGGGATTGCCACAGAGATGTGGGAGAAACAGGAAGATAAAGATTTTAAGATCCAAATGGGTCTGAAGCCGAGTAGTAGGATGTGCTTAGCATGAGTGAGGCCTTGGGTTCAGTATCCAGCACCAAAAAATAAAGAACACAGCCAGAAGCCATTAACATCCTATAGTCCTGACATCTAGGATGGGCTAAAATTAATTACATTTAAGTAATTAGGCTGTGAGAAGACAGCATAAACCACAGATGTGGTTTATGTCATTCTATGTAAGCAAAAACAAAAAACAAACAAAAAACAAAAAAACAACAACAATAACAACAACAAAACAATTCACCCCACTTAGCCGCAGTATCAGCCTTATCATATATGGTGACATCCAATAGAGCCGAAGGCAGACATACATATGTACTGTAGGTATAATGGCATTCCACAGACATGCCTTCTTGAACATCAGTACTAATTCATGTTTAAGTATAAAGGCCCTTTCTGTTTTAACGAGGTATACTTCTTCTCAAATTTTGCATACAAAGTAGTTGTTATAGTTAAGCAGTCAGGTAAATTTTAAGATTACATTTGTTTTTAACTGCTATCTAAAGGCACAAATTTATGCATGTTAATGGGATAGTGTGTGGTGTTTATTTAAATATATAGATTTCTGTCTTCTCAAACACTGCCTTATGGTGAAAACATTCAAGATCTTTTCTTCTGCTTTTCTAGACTAGCTAATTACTGTTAGCTGCAATCACCCTGCTGCACTGCACACAGACGCTCTTGCTCCTCTCAAGGACAAATGTAGAACTCATTGATCAGTAGCTCTCCACTTGCTCTCGTCCCTCCTCTCCCTCACCTCAGGAGGCCACTGTTCTAGTTGTCACTCAGATCAATTTCCAGGTCCCAGAGGCTAGAGAGATCGTTTTATGTATCAGGTTATTTCAATTAACATAATGATCTCCAGCTGCATCTACATTAAGTTGCGGTAATTTTACTGGACTATGAGGGCTGCATAGAACTGTGTCCTACTATTGAACTCTGCCCTATATTTATGCACTTCAGATGAAGAAAACTATTCTCTTGGGGGGGGGGTCTAATGATGAAACCAGAAAAATCAGCAACAAGTTAAACAGAAATTTAAAACTATATTTGAACAAAGGTGTAAAGCAGGTCTTCTGTGTTTTAAACATATTAATAGTGAATCCTAAAACATCTTAGAAAAATTATTTAGAAGAATATTTTGTAAATTTGCACATACCATTTCATTGTTCTATTCCATGTGAAAATACATCAGAATCTAACTTTTTATAAAAACTATCTTTAGAAAAAGTCTAGAGAAGTTATTACACTATATATTCAGCAAGACTGGCAGTTTAGTCAATGGACTATGTCTGAAAACTGGCAAGAAGTGCTTGCTGACAGGAGCCTGATACAGCTGTCTCCTGAGAGGCTCTTCCAGTGTCTGACAAATACAGATGCAGATGTTCACAGCCAACCCTGAACGCAGGGACCCCAGTGGAGGAGTTAGGGGAAGGACTGAAGGAGCTGAAGGGGCCTTATCTGGCATCAATAGGAGAGAAAGCCCTTGGTTCTGTTAAGGCTTGATGCCCCAGTGTAGAGAAATGCTAGGGCAGTGAGGTGGGAGTGGGTGGGGGAGCACCCTCATAGAAGCAGGGTAAGGGGGGGATGTGATAGAAGGTTTGCAGAGGGGAAACCAGGAAAAGGGGTAACATTTGAAATGTAAACAAATAAAATATCCAATTTAGAAAGAAAAAAGAAAACTGGCATTGGTATAGAAAGTGGTAAAAATACATTTTTGGAGAAACTGCAAAAAATAAATTAATTTGCAAATAAATGAATTAAATAAATCTAATAACTAAAAATGTCTATAAGAACAGATTTTTTTTATAGATTGCATAAGGCATTAAATTTGGGAAATATGCCTGACATGAGTCTGTTTTAGAGCGTTGTGTGCATTGAGCTTTCTTCCCCTTTCCTGCGCATTTCTACATATGTATAGAAGTAGTTTGTATTTGTAAGGGAATCTAAGTAATCAAATGACAATGGCGCCGCATCATAGACCATGTCTGCTGGTTCCTTCTGGCATGTATTGATACAGGCGCTTTGGGTTGAATCAACACAGTACTGAAGCTGAGCATGACTCCCTCAGCCAGACAAAGCCATATTATTTAGAAGATTGTGGCACCCTTAATTGAACCAGTGAGGGTCAAGAATGGAGGTAAGAAGTCATCTGATTCATAGTTTATATACATGTAATACATGTATTCATAAAATACAACCTGTTGTGATGATGCAATCAGCAGTATTTGCTAACTATTAGATGGTATAACACACACACACCTAGTAAGAAGGTTGACAATCCTAAACAATGTGGGTGATGGCAGGCTATTAACTAAGGCAACAAATACAGCTGATGAAACAGCTTTTTTTTTTTTTTTTTTTTTTTTTAGTTTTTTTGAGACAGGGTTTCTCTGTGTAACCTTGGCTGTCCTGGAACTCACTCTGTAGACCAGGCTGGCCTCGAACTCAGAAATCCGCCTGCTTCTGCCTCCCAAGTGCTGGGATTAAAGGTGTGCGCCACCACTGTCCGGCTGAAACAGCTTTTATGGAATAAAAATTGAGAGTTCGGGTTGGGACATCAATTCTAGATGACTATTAGACACACAATAAGAATCATCAAATAATGAGCTGTACAAATGAGTTTCAGAAGAACCTAGAATTCCTTGGGGGTAGATTTCTAGTAGGAGAGTTGCTGGGTCAAAGGTTAGGTGCATGTTTACAGTGTTGTCCTGGAGCCAGCTGGCTAGGGTGGAGGGTGCAACAAATTGAACAGAAATGGTGAGCGTGCAGCCCTCTGAGGGCAAGCAGCAGTGGAAAATTAAAGGCGGGAATATTGTTTCTTTGGTCACCGTTTACGGGGGATACAATCCACCACAGAGAAGCAGAGAAAACAAGGTGGCGGGCAGGTGGCTTCCTGGCAGGGCGAGTGTGCAACTAGAACACTGTCCCTACAACTCAAAGACTATGAAGTGGAGATAGGCCAGGAAATGGGCCAGGCTGTCACACCCAAGGCCCGCCCCGAGTGACCTACTTCCCCCAGCCCGGCTCCACCTCCTGAAGGGTCCACAGCTTCCCCAAAACAGTACCACTCCCTGGGACCAAGTTAAAGACTGTGCTGGACACTTCACATTCAAACCGTGTGTCCTAGTGCGCTTTCTGTTTGCTGCGATAAACACCATGACGCAAAGCAACTTTGGGAGGAGAGAGTTTATTTCATTTTACAGATTACAGGCCATCATTTCGGGAAGCCACGGCAGGAGCTTAAACCGGGCACCACAGAGGAAAACTGCTTCCTGGCTCATTCAACTACCTTTCCTCTATAGCCCAGGCCCACCTGACCAGCACGACACTGTCCACGGTGGGCTAGCCACTCCTATGTCAATTCCCAACTGAGAACCCCATGAACAGCCATGAACCCCAGAGCCCAACCTGATGCGCCAATTCTTCAACTGTGGTTCTCTCTTGGCAGTGTCAAGTTGATGACTAAAGCTTACTATGACACCACATCGTTAATCCGTTAACGGAGTCATGTGTAGCTAAGGTTTTCTTTACTGGAGCATTTTAAACTAATAATTCAATTTATTTAATAGCTACTCAGCTGCTTGGATCTCTCTCTCTCTCTCTCTCTCTCCCCCTTGATTCATCTTTGATAATTTGTTTCTTTCAAAAAGAAACTTGCCCTTTTCATGTCATAGAATTTGTTGCCCAAGTCTATATTTTCCCTTAACTATCTATAGTGATTAAATCTTATCTCCAACCCTTCCCCCAACCCCCAGAGCTGGGAATGAAACTCGGGACCTTGTTCATGCTTGGCAGAAGCTATACCCTCCTCTGCTCCTCCAGATTCTCTTTAAATCTATAACAGTTCTGGGCTTTTTCTTTGACAACACTGATTTAAAAAAAAAAAAAAAAAAAAAGAAGAATTTGGCTAATCGTTTCATAGAATGTCTCACCATCTGTGTTTATTTGATGGCCTTCTCAAGATTACATTATACATTCTTGGTAGGAATATTTCACAAGTGATATTGTGTACTTCCCACTGTATCACATCAAGAAGCACATGCCAGTAGTCCCAGCAGTTCAGGAACTAAAGCAGGAAGATGGCTTGAGTCCAAGAGTTCCAGGTCAGCCTGGGTGACATAGTGAGACTCTGTCTAAAAAGATAAAAAAAAATAAAATAAAATAAAGCAACAGTCCATACGCAAAGCGGCTCTGTGGTGGTGCTTAGCGGTCAGGTGGTATTGAAAAGGGCTCACCATGGTTTGTTGGTTTGCTTGCTTGTTTTCTTTATAATGGTCCCATTGTGTAGGCTGGTCTGAGACTCTAACAGACTAGGGTGGCCTTGGACTCACGGAGATCTACCTGACTCTGCCTCCTAAGAGCTGGTATTAAAGGTGTGCACCAGCCAGGCGGCGGTGGCGCACGCCTTTAATCCCAGCACTCGGGAGGCAGAGGTAGGCGGATTTCTGAGTTCGAGGCCAGCCTGGTCTACAAAGTGAGTTCCAGGACAGCCAAGGCTATACAGAGAAACCCTGTCTCGAAAAACCAAATTAAATAAATAAATAAATAAATAAAGGTGTGCACCATCATGCCTGGCTGTCTCTATGGTTTGATTTGGTTTGGTTTGGTTTTTCGAGACAGGGTTTCTCTGTGTAGCCCTGGCTGTTCTGGAACTCACTTTGTAGACCAGGTTGGCCTGGAGGTCAGAGATTTGATTGCATCCCAAATGCTAACTTTAAAGGCATGCAGATTTGGTGGGAGGGTTGTTTGTTTGTTTGTTTTTTGAGACAGAGTTTCATGTAGCCAATAAAAGCCTTGGATTTGCTATATAGAACAGAATGATATCAAGCTTGTAGTCCTCCTGTAGCAGCCTTCCAAGTGCTGGCATTACTAGCATGCTCTGCCATGCCTAGCTGAGATTGCTCCATTTTAGTGATATATTTATTTTCTCTTCACAATTAATAAGTAACTTTAGGAATGATATTTTGAGATGCCTTAATCTCTGTTTCCCATCAAACTTTCACACAATAATTTCTAATGAAGCATTACATTGTTGGTTACAAAATAAAGCTGGGGGGGGATACTACTTTACACATGATACAGGGAAAACTGGATATTGACATGCAGAACCCTGAAATTAGATCCATATCTCTGTTTGTATAAAAATCAATTTGAAATGGATCAACAACTGTAATGTAAGACTCTGATCTCAGACACAGGAGAATATAGGGGAATACTTCAAGGCACAGGCAGTGGCTCTGTGATTAGGATCTCAATAGATAGTGAAACAGGATCAGGAACCTAACAAATGGGGGCTGAGGTCATTATGGCTCAATGGCAGAGCACTTGCTAGGATGCACAAACCTTGGGTTTGAATCCTAGCTCACAAAAGAAAAAAAGAGAAGAGGGGGGAAAGTGGAGGAGGAGACAACTGTGATTGTATGAAAAAAGTTCTGAGAGCCAGCTGTGGCAACGCACCTGCAATCCCAGCATTCTCTGAGGCTAAAATAGAAGTCTTGCAAGCTTAAGGTCAGTCTGGGATATATAGACAAACCCTGCCTTAAAAAACTAATAACAAAATAATAACATTAAAAGCTTCTGAACAAGAAAGGAAATAATCGGAACAATAAGATGTTCTGCAGTATGGGGAGAGAAATTGTTGCCAGCCATATTGACAGATTGGTATCCAGAATGTATTGTTAAAAACTCAAATAGCTAAACACAGAAAAAGGGAGAGTCCAGTTGATAAATTAGCCAAACACGTAGTTCTCAAGAGAAGTACAAATTACTGGCAAAAACAGGAAGAAAATGTTCATTGTTTTTAGCCATCAGAGAAATACAAATCTAAACACAATGGAATTCTGTCCTACTCCGGTCAGAACAGTATTGATATAGCTGTCATAAAAAAAAAAAAAAAAAAACTCAGCAAATGTCTGTAAGGATAGAGAGGAAACACACACACACACAATGAAAACTCTTTTTTTTTTTTTTTTTTTTTTGGACATGGTCCCACAATGTAGCTCTGGCTGTAGACCAGGCTGGCCTTGAATACAAAGAAATCTGCCTGCCTCTGCCTCCTGAGTACTGGGATTAAATGTGTGCACCACTGTGATCAGCTAAAAAATGAAAGAAAGAAAATTAGAAAGAAAGAATATTTATATGCTATTAGTAAGAATGCACAGTCAGTAAATAAATTGGAACCTTTCCTCAAAAAAATGTAATTAAGCTACCATATGATCTAGCTACATGCCTAGGGTGATTAAAATTAGCATACAATAATGGTACTTGCACACCTATGTTTATCAGGGCAGTATTGATGTTAACCAAGTTATGGAAACTGTTTAAGCGGCCATCAATGGTTGAGCAGATGCATAAAATATGTGGTATATATACTCAATGGATTACTATTCATTCATTCATGTGCAGGAAAATGAGTGGAAACAGAGCTGGAGATCATCCTGTTAGATGAAATAAGCCAGACTCAGAAAAATAAACACCATACCTCCTTGTCTCTCATGTATAAAACTGTAGAGAGAATATCTTGTGTATTGTATGGATGCATCATCTGTCAATTAAGAAGCCTGTGTCCTATAGGAAAGGGTAGAATAGAAGGTGGGACATCCAGGAGGCAGAAAGAATTTTGGGATAAACCCAGATGGGACATTTCTCGTGAAGATGTGGGGAGACAGACGAATGGTACCTGGGCACGGGTAACCAGCCACGTGGCAGAATATAGATTAAAATAAATGGGTTATCTTAAGTTATGATTCAAGTCAGAGATGAGCCTAACTATATGGCCAGGGTATTTGTAAATATATCTTGACTCTGAGTCTAATTTCTGGAGCATGGAAGGAAGACCCAGACCTAACTTCTACGTAAAACCAACCACAAAAGTAGAAGGGAGATGTTCAAGATTACTTTTAGCTGCTGTGCTGAAACACTGATTGAAACGAACTTGGAAAAGAAAAGGGTTATTTGGTTTACAGGTTAAATCCCATCACTGAGGGAAGCTGAGGTAGGTACTGAAGCCAAAACTGTAGCGGAACACAGTTCATTGTCTTGCTTCCTCTGGCTTGCTCAGTTACCTTTCTCAGAGTCAATGTGACCATGGACTGTGGGCATGGGCAAGGTCTTCTCACATCAACCAGCAGTTCCCCCAGACATGTCCACAGCCAATCTGATGGAAGCAATCCCTCAGTTGAGTTTCCTCTTCCTAGGTATGTCAAGGTGACAACTGACACTAACTATGGCAGGGACTATTTGGAAAGAGGAAGGGGTAACCAACAGAAGGGGGGGTAAGAGAAGGTAACGAGGTACAGTCAAAGTATGTTAAGTGCATGTCACAATTAAACATTTCATGTAATCACTCTATGCTAATGAGAAACAGGTCAGTTTTCATGGTGCTGGGGAGTGAACTCAGGGCCTTTTTGCACACACAGTATTCACTGTACCACTGAGAACCTTCCATGAAGATCTGTTTATTTTATGATTCACTATGCTTTCAGGCATTCAGGATATATTACTAGATAGCTAACATGAGGTAAGAATTATGACAGAAATGGAGGGATGGTGAGTTATCCAGAAGGAACATAATCCTTCCTGCCTGGAGAAAAATCATCAAGGAAAACGCTTCTTCTTGACACTCCAAGAAGGTTATATTAAGAGCAGGAGGCATAAATGTGGCTTAAGACATTTTATCTTTCTATTGTGTACATTCATGGTATGTGGTAGTGTGTTACAAAAGAACATGTTTGCTGAAGTCTGTGTTATACTCTGAGCAAGCCCCCCTACCTTCTCTGTCCACCCCTCATGATCCTGTTAGTTCACTCTGCTCCCCAAGATAGACTTGCTTCTATTGCTGGGTCATAGTTACACCCACAATCTAATAAAATCTACATGAAATCTATGAACTGTAGAACAGCGAAGACCTTCGTCTTCTCTTCTGAGACTGGTTTACTTCACGCAATATGATTAACTGCAAATGACATAACTTCATCCTTCCTTATAGTCAAAAAGAAACTTGTTGTGTATTATATGCTCCATTGTTCATATCCATTCCTCGGCTGTTGCACAGCTAGGGTAGTTCTGTAACTCAGCTGTGGTGATAGTGGTGCCCCAGAGGTGTGTAAGAATCTCTCTGGTATGCTAACCTGGGGGTGTGTGAACAAATATCCTGTCTGGACTTTGCTGTTACTAATTTCTTCCTCCTTCTAAAGAAATGGCAGTAGGACTGGAAAGATGGCTCAATGGTTAAGAGCACTGACTGCTCTTCCAGAGGTCCTGAGTTCAATTCCCAGCAACCACATGGTGGCTCACAACCATCTGTAATGGGATCCGATGCCCTCTCCTGGTGTGTCTGAAACAGTGTCAATGTACTCACATAAATAAAATAAATAAATGTTAAAAAGAAAAGAAATAATCCCAGCACTCGGGAGGCAGAGGCAGGCGGATTTCTGAGTTTGAGACCAGCCTGGTCTACAAAGTGAGTTCCAGGACAGCCAGGGCTATACAGAGAAACCCTGTCTCAAAAAACAAAACAAAACGAAAAAAGAAAGAAAAAAAAGAAAAGAAATAGCTGGAAATACGACCATCTTAAAACTTGTTAGGTTGTACAAAGGCATTGCTGGGATTTGAACCTAGGATTTCCCAAACCATATATATATATATATATATGGATGTAGTTCATGGTTGCCTCTCGGGTTGAAGGAAGGACCCAATTGTTGAAGACACTTAGGACACAGGACTCCGTGATTCTAGTTGGATCTGACCTGAAAACCTCTTTCTTGAAGTCTACCTCAGTCTCAGAAGATACTCTGCGAGCTGTGAAGGGAGGGAAGCGATTAGGCAGTCCTACTTAGCTGCAACACCTTTGAACTACAGTGATCACCAGCATAGCAATATATGCATGGAGGTGTAATAAGTGGCACTCACATGTCGGTGACAACCATCAGCTGCCTAACTGGATTAGAGGCCTACTTAACAAGAGGGAAACCATGCCTGGGACTGGCCAGCCTAGCCAGTCTGTGAAAGCACGACCTTAGAAAAGAATCTACTGCCTCCACTTTGCTAAACCTGCATAATTAATTACAACATTCAAAATCTTTTCCTTTCCCTCACAGAGAAGTGTAGCTACTGCCTCTCATCAAAGAAGCCTTTCTTAATGGCAAGTAGAGACCATCATGGAAAACCGCAATTGGGCATAATACAGAGATTAACAGATCATGGGGAGCCCAACCCCATGAATATATCTATATCACACTTGTCTTAGTTGGGGTTTACTGCTGTGAAAGAGATGCTATGACCAAGGCAACTCATATAAAGACAAACATTTAACTGGGGCTGGCTTATGGTTTCAGAGGTTCAGTCCATTATCATCATAGTGGGAAACATGGTGGCACACATGCAGACACGATGCTAAAGATAGCTGAGCGTTCTACATCTCGATCCAAAGGCAGCCAGGAGGAGCCTCTCTTCCACCCTGGGTGGAACTTGAGCATAGGACCTCAAAGCCTACACCCACAGTGACTCACTTCCGCCAACAAAGTCACACCCACTCCAACATGGCCACAACTCCTAGTGGTGCCACTTACCATATATAAGCCAAGCATATTGAAGCCACTACACAGCTCATGCATCTATTGCTCAGGGAACTTCACAAAAGAGTGAATGCGAAGATTGTAGGAGCCAGAATACCAGGAAGTCTTCTGTGAAATAGCCTTTCCTAGAAATGGCTGCATAAGAGACACTAGAACAATGGCGATATCAGTGGATAAGTTAATGTGGACGGGGAAAAAATTTCGAGGGATCTTACCACTAGACAAAAAAAAAACAAACAAAAAACAAAAAAACAAAAAAACAAAAACAACAACAACAAAAAAAAAACTATAGGCAAGTAATGACTGCTAGGGTAAGGAGAATAAGCCTCTCTTGAGGATGAAGCCCTTTATTGGTTATCCAATGAAGAATGGTCAGCCTTGAAATTATATACATACCACCAACAAAAAAGGACTAAGCAGGTTGTATGTGTGAGTATGTGCTTGTGCACATACATACACACATAAATGTGGTAACACCAATCATCAAAGAAAAAGAGGCTATCAGCTTGAGAGTGGGGACATGGAGCGATTGAAGGAGGGCTGGAAGGGGAGAACATGAAAAAAATTTTTAATGATGTGTAGAATACAGTGGTCTTAGCACATTCGTAAAGCTGGGCAGCAACCATTTCTGTCTAGTACATTTCAATCACCTCTAAATGGAACTCGTATCCATTCCTAGTTATTCCCCATAGCACCCCCTCCACAGTGCCTGTTACCCACTTGTCTACTTTAGACTCCATCTTAAGAACATTTAACCTAATGAAGTCACACAATATGTAATTTCTTGTGTTGGCTTTTTTCACTTAGCATGTTTGACTGCTCATTCATGAGGTAACTTCTATTTGCTCATTTCCTTTTGTGCTAAAGATAGTCAATCATATGGAGTATATACATCCGTTCTTCACTATTGGTTTTTTTTTTTTTTTTTTTTTTTTTTTTTTTTTT
>NC_034595.1:60417367-60419142 GCF_900095145.1 Mus pahari
TTGTAGATCAGGCTGGCCTTGAACTCAGAAATCTGCCTGCCTCTGCCTCCCAAGTGCTGGGATTAAAGGTGTGCGCCACCACGCCCGGCTAGTATCATTTTCTATTGCTCTTCCTAACTTCAAGAAATATGTCAAGGCTTTGTCAGTCAAGGTTCTTTGGGAGCAGCTGGCATTGGGGTTCTCTTCACCAATTTTTGATCTCCATAAAAGTCTTATATTTTCTTTCTTTCTTTTTTTTGGTTTATCGAGATTTCTTTCTTTTTCTTTCCCTTCCTTTTTCCTTCCTTCCTTTCTTTTTTTTTTAAGTTTTATTTATTTAATGTATATCTGCATGTACACCTGCATACCAGAAAAGAGCATCAGATTTCATTATGGATGGTTGTGAGCCATCATGTGGTTGCTGGGAATTGAACTCAGGACCTCAGGAAGGGCAACCAGTGCTCTTAACTGCTGAGCCATCTTTCCAGTCCCCTTTCCTTCCTTCTTTCCTTCTTTTCTTCTTTCCTTCTTTCCTTCCTTCCTTCCTTCCTTCCTTCCTTCCTTCCTTCCTTCCTCCCTCCCTCCTTCCCTTCCTCCCTCCCTCCCTCCCTCCCTCTTTCTCTCTCCTTCTCTCCCTCTTCCTTTCTTCTTTTTTAAAACAGGGTCTTATTACATAGGCCTCATATGTAGACCAGACTAGCCTTGAACTCACAATTCCACCTGCTTCCATCTCCCAAATGCTGAGATTAAAAGCATGTACCACTATGACCAGCCTCTCATATTTTCCTAGCAGTACAACTCTACGTCCTAAAAAGTATTTTATACAGCAGTGTATTGGCTTAGAATGTGTGTTGTTCTGGGACGATTTTATGGGCTAATCTTTATTTTCCTGGATATAGACGTCTACTTGATTCTTGAAGAGTGATTAGCTCTAAAAGAGGAACTTGGTATCTTTCAGGTACTTAGTAATTCCAAGCCAAATTTGTCTGTCTTAATTGTGTTTCATATTTTATTGTACTCTGTATGCGGCAGTTTTACAAAATGGTCTGTTTCTTGAGGGTTTACATGGCATCTAATTCACCATTGCAAACTCAGCATAGAACAAGTATTTCTGGGGCTAGAGAGATGGCTCAGTGGTTAAGAGTGATTGCTACTCTTGCAGAGGGTGAAAGTTCAGTTCCCAGAACCCACTAGAGGCCTCTTCTCAACTGCCTGTACCTACAGGACTCCATAAGCACCCCCACACCACACACTCTCAGACACACACACACACACACACACACACACAAACACAAAGAGGAGTACTTTACACACAATAGCTAGTAAAGTGCAATCCTTAAACAGAAGCACATATATATTGATCAAATACATATGACGTTGCCTGGAGTGGTAATTCTAAGTCTTAATTAGAGGTTTCATTAATTTAAATTTTTACCTTGAAATTTTATTTACTATTATTGTATGTGAGAGAGATGTATGGGGGGGGGTATGCCTGTGTGGAGGTCAGAGGACAACCTTGTGAACTTCATTCTTTCTTTTCACCATTTTGTGGGCTGCAGGGATCAAATTCATGTCATCAGGTTTGTGTGGCAAACTCTGTATCAACTAAGCCATCTCTCTGGCTCCTTTTTTGTAATACTTAGATTGGCGGCCTACACCACACATGTATACATGCTCCTATCACTTAGATTGGCGGCCTACACCACACATGTATACATGCTCGGATCACTTAGATTGGCGGCCTACACCACACATGTATACATGCTCCTATCACTTAGATTGGCGGCCTACACCAC
>NC_034595.1:60421497-60446652 GCF_900095145.1 Mus pahari
ACCACACATGTATACATGCTCCTATCACTTAGATTGGCGGCCTACACCACACATGTATACATGCTCGTATCACTTAGATTGGCGGCCTACACCACACATGTATACATGCTCCTATCACTTAGATTGGCGGCCTACACCACACATGTATACATGCTCCTATCACTTAGATTGGCGGCCTACACCATGCGTGTATACATGCTCCTATCACTTAGATTGGCGGCCTACACCATGCATGTATACATGCTCGGATCACCTAGAGTTGTGGGGCTTTCTTTGCTTTCTGACTAAAATAACTAGATTGATGTTACAGGAAACCTCTTTATTAACAGACTTTTAGGTAACATTAATGAATACTGCTCAAAAGGATTAGAGCCCTGTAAAGTAAACAGTACTGTGCCCATTTTGCAGATAAGGAAAGTAAAGGTTAGAGGGACTAAGTAGCTATTTCATGGTGAGACGGGCAATGAATGCCGTAATTATAAGCCATTTTGCTCTAAAGCCACTGACCCTCCTATGCTCTGATGGATCATGTTTTGTAATGATTATAAAACTCATTCTAGTCCGAGTTTGATCAGTATCATAGCTACCTATGATACTGGCTTTGAGGCTTTGAGGTCCAAATCAATGAAAGATGTCTTTCAAAGTATTTATTTATATATGATTTTGTTATAAAATTTCTCTCCATGTAGCCACTTCCATAATCTATGTATTTATTAAATAAAGGCACTCTGAGAGATTTCAAGGCAGTTATTTTGAGGTATCCAGCGATAGGTTATTTCAATCAGTATCATCAGCCTTTCCAATAGTTCCCCTAGTAAGGCCCCTTTGTCAGTACAATCACACGTCACCAGGCACTTAACCTGTGTCAGCTACAGTTTGCATTCCATATAGAAACTTTATTTAACCAAATAGTTTTTAAGTCTCTTGAGGTCAAGAATGGATTTCCTAGTTGGCAATGCTGGTTCATACCTATAACCCTATAACCTTGGGAACTGAGGCAAAAGGATTGTCATGAGTTCAGGCCAACCTGACCTACAAAGTAATTCTCAAAACAAAAGCATACAAACAAACAAACAAAAAGTGTGTTTTTGTGTTGCTTGTGGTTTATTAGTAATAGCTGTGGTTTATTAAAGGCTTCTGAGGGGCAGGATCTTTGCACACATGTTGCTGCTCTTTACAAGAAGGTGAAAAAGGAGGAGTTGTTTCTCCCAGTTTTCAAATGCAGAAAGCCTAGAGTCCCTGTAGCATAGGCCTGATAGGTGACCATGTTGAAGGGTTCATGATACATGATTATTATCCACTTGACTGATTTGTGCCAATGTGATGAAGATATTTCCATCTGGCAGGGAAAAAAAGACACAAGTTTGAATCCTTGTGCTATTTTTAAGTTACCAGCTTGTGTCTACAGACAAGTGCTCACTTTCTATCAATTCTGAGTTTCCTGATTGGTAGAATGGGTTTTTTTTTTTTTTTTTTTTTTTTTTTAAAAAGGAGGCTCAAACCAATCCTTGCCTTGAAGGAGTTATGAATATTAAACAAGGAAATGCAGATGCAAAATAAATATTCATAACTTACTTATGTGTTTCTTTTGTCTCATTAAAATGTAAACCAAATGAATACGCGAATACATTAAGATTAAAAAAGAAAAGATATTTATCCTACACCATATATGTCTATTATGTGCACATAATTTACCAGTCTGCAAATGATGGCACAATTCGGTATAATCCAAGGTTTTATGGAGAACTTTTTCCAAATGCTAACATATGCACAATTACATTGAAACAATCTCAGAAATCTATTT
This sequence comes from Mus pahari, assembly GCF_900095145.1. Taxonomy (NCBI): domain Eukaryota; kingdom Metazoa; phylum Chordata; class Mammalia; order Rodentia; family Muridae; genus Mus; species Mus pahari. The sequence goes on from NC_034595.1 coordinate 60,423,302, forward strand.
TTAAAAAATTGCTGTCAGAGACCTACACACAGACCACTGGGTTTTGGTTCTGGATTATTCATGTTGCTTTCCAGGAATCTTTTGATCTAATGGAAGGAGATTTAAATAGTTTTTCTTGGAAATCCTTTCCTTCAAATTAGTAGATGAATTTTGTGAATTTGTGAGAGGTGACATTTCTGTTAGTTGATTTAATGTCATTGTCATTCTGGAGATTGTTTTTTATGCCCAATGCTTTGATCTTATTTTTCTTCAGTATATTCTGTTGCTAAGTAGAAAATCCTCATTATAAACAGATATTATCTCTTGTTTAAATTATATATATTTAAATTCAAAATAATGGTAAAATATACTTTGGGATAGAAACGATTTTAAAAAATTACCTTGATCCTCTGTATAATATTTTCTGCTTTAAAAAAAATGCGTGCTATTTTCATCCTTTTATTTTGAAACGTTATTTTCCCTACAGGGAACTGATTTTTAAAATTCTTTTATGTTGGTAGCCAAAAACTTCATTTGCTGACCTTAGATTATGCTACAAGGTCTTTCAATAAAATCTGATAAACAAGAAAAAAGAAAAAAGAAAATCGAGTATTAATGAGTTAATATTTTTACAGATAATAGCCACATGTTTGAAGAAGCATATATTTTCAATATTTAAAATGGGTTAAAATAATAAGCCCTTTAAACAGAATTTCAAATATTGTGCTACATGCACTTCTCTATTATATTTTCATCTTAATATTTTTCCCTGTGCCATTAGTTATGTCTCACTTGAACTAAAATACTTTTTGCCTTTTGATGCTCTTTGTATTCAGCTCTTTGCCTTTCTGGTAGATACATGGTATATTTCAACAACTGTGGACACTCTGTACTAGCTCGGAGCCATTTTGATTACTTTTAAGCAAATTAGTCAGCCTTTAGCCAGTTCAGTGATCTCTCCCATGTGGCCTTATGCTGGCCTCACACAGAACAGGCCCTAAGTCTACACCAGATGGCCAACTGCATCCACAAGCCTTTCAGATTGGTGCTGTTCTTGCTACCTTGGGACAGAATATATGCTTTTTATATGTAAGAAAAACCATATATGTAATTTATAGATATGACTGTAATAACAGTGTTTATTTGAAACATTATTCAAATGCAAACAGTAGAAATGTCATAGGAAACTGGAAAACTGTCCATATAAGAAAATTAACTTTGCTTGTATTTATTATAGTGATGCAATAAAAACACTGGTGTTTTTTGCCTTGTGTTTTTATTCTTGGACAAATGTGTTTTACTGTTCATCCTTTGTTGTTGCTTTTAGGTTCCTTATCAAGCTTCTCCTTTTGTGTAATTAATATTTAATCTATGGCCATGTCTATCTAAAATATTTAAAATGTCTATTTGTCCTCTTGTCATTATCAAGATTCTGGCTTTGCATTTGAAATTTCTTAACTGTAAATGTTAAATGGATTGTTATATACTTGCCCCATGACAAGAATTTTAAATAATACCAGGCAGAATTAGGACATGTTCAGTGTTTTCAGTTCTAAGATTTTAACTTACACTCTTCTCTGGATCATCAGTGAAAATGAGCTCGCCTACAATGAAGAAAAAAAAATATAGCTTATATGACATCTTTAATAGTAATCTGAAGTGAATTGGTATTTTTGTTCAAAATGTCCATCTGTCCAATGTAAAATTTTGGTAAGAAATATCTCAATGTCAATACCCATAAAAATATACATGTAGGACACAGCTAAAAAGCATTGTTTTAATTGTCTGCTCAGTACTGTGTGCTTATAGAGAATACTTGATGGTAGAAAATGTAGGTATAAAGCATTAAGCATACAAGTAAAGTACATAACTTACCTTCGGGAATAATTTCTTTTTAAAAGCAACTGGGCCTTGATACTGAGGCCCTGTTTGCATATTTCCCCGTAATTATTAACAACTTAACTCTTTTGAGACAGGGTCTCATTATATAGGCTGGGGTGATCTTGAATTGACAGAAACATCACTTGCCTCACCTTAAATTTTTATCTATTAAGATAGTCAGCATTTTCTTAATATGCCAAATTAAGATGTATTAAATTGTTTTGAAAAACCACAAATTACTTCCAAGATGTAAAATATTAAGTACTTTTTGCATTCCAAGTTATATTCAAGACATAAATACATAATTGCTGTAACTTAGTGTCTAGACTTCTTTACTTTTACCTTTACTTCTGAGAAAATACAGACTGAGGCTTTTACTCATAGGCCCAGGGTAAATTTGTAGTTGTGGGACTAACAACTACTATTTAGCATCACTGAGTATAATTTTTAAAGTTCAAGTAATTTTTAGGAATGGGGAAAGAGACAGCTGAGGAAGGAGGAATTTTTTAAAACATGGGCCTCTCTACCTACATGCTATCTCTTTATTGTTGTTGTTATTCATTGCCCAAAATGAGAAGGAAAAAAAAAATGAAAGAGAGAAGGAAGGGGGTTTTAAAGCTCAGACAAGCAAAATTATGGTGCTAGTAGAGTAAAATGATTTTTTAAAAAAATACTTTTCCCAATTATGTTTTATTTAAATTGAAGAAGAGCCGCTGAGGTGATCAGCTCTTCTCTCATGAGGAATACAACATCAGAAGCAAAGAAAAACTGCATCACAACGCCCGCAACTGCTCATTTACAAACACCGAGGCAGAGGAAAGCATGTGGCTGACCATCATCAGATGCTGCTCAATTTAATAATCTGACCACTTGTCCTAATACATGAGTGTTTTTATTTTACTGTGAATCATCACCACACTGTAAGAATACTATTGTTCTGCAAATTAATTGTTCTAGCTCTTTAAGATGATTATATTTATTCAGACATGTTCCATACCTTGACAAAGGAAGAAATGCATGCCATTTTTAAGTGGCCCATTAAGATTGGTCCAAGGTGTCTAACTGTATGCACATCAGTGAGGGCATCAATTTTTCTCAGTGAAACTATCTAAGGAGATAGCTATAGAATAGGAATTATTTGGGCTCCAAAAGGAGACCAATTATGCAGTCTGGTGGTTCTGGACCTGCGAGAGAAGACACTGGCACCCACTGATCATGAAATGCCAACTGGTAGAACTGTTCCTGGAGCCCAGAAAGCTTCTTTTTTTTTCTTTTTTAATTTTAGGAAGTTGTGTTTCCAAAGCACACACTTAAAACTCATAACAGACCTCTTTTCCAGCAAGTGTAGCAAGTGTACACACTACACTGAGCAAGAGCAGGGAAGCAGACAGTATTTTAATATGGTTGATAATTTAGTTGCATTTCTAAGTTAAAATCCAACATCAAAGGATGTTGGGAAATTTTGTCTTTATATGGAACGTTCACTATTTATGTAACTAATTTGAAAACCAAAGGCACAGAAACAAAATCTGCCCACATGATACTGTTCTCTAAATGGTTAAGATAAAGTTCCAGATTTTTCTAAGAGACTTGCTGTACTGGTGAAATATTACGAGCAGAAGCCTCCATGTCCAAATATTCTCAGGAAGAAATCTGTGTTTTTACTTAGCAACTACAGAAACTCCATTATTTGTATGTAAAAAAGACAATATCATCATAATTATACCAATTAAATGTTGTGCTTCTGGTAAATTATTTCTTCCCTAGAACTGGTTGAAATTAGGATTTCTTCTTAATACTCAGAAGACATAAAGTATAGTTGGATAGAAATTGGTGGTTTCTTACTTCCTCCCCTAAAGAGCTGCTGGTTTTGGCTGGTTGTTTTATTTTGGGGGGTAAGGGTGGGGAATGGAGTGTGAGGGAAGAGAAAAAATGCTGTATATAAAATTATTGAGCAGGCCTAAGTTGAAATTTAGATTTGATCAGCGAAACAGAAACACACAGAGATTAGGCGAGACAGTTTTAGTACAGTACCTGTGTAATTTTTAATATGTACACCTCTGTTGTCAGGTTCCCCTCCTTCTATGTGCTGATTTCTCTGGATGGCTCAGAATCCATTTTAGAACATGGGAAGCAAAATGTGTGAGTTCCACTTGTGCTTTTGCAGGTGCTGTGGTAGTTGGGATAACCTTTGCTCACTTGCTGGCCGAGACCAAGCTGTTATTTTAATGTCTGCTGAGAGTTAAAGACAACACAAAAAATTCCAAAACCACATCCTAACACCTAAAGTCCACACAGTGTCTCTGCACAGATGGCAAAATATTTCGCTGGAATCTTAATTTACCAAGTCTATATCCAGATCTGGGGGTTGGGAGAAAAGGGGGATTCTTTTGAGGCACCTATGAAGATTGAAAAAAAAAAAAGAAAAGAAAAGAAAGAAAGAAAAAAGGAGGAATAAAACCACAAAAAAACCATACTCCTAGGTGTTCTGCACACCCCAGCCCTGAAGGTCACCGTTCAGGCTGGGGTCCTTTTGAATGAAGGTGTATTTTCGGTTCCGGATATGTCTAGTATACTACGGAGGAAAGCAAAACCTTGGGGCAGTTTTGTGAACAGTCCAAGACGGTAAAAAGCCAGAGAAGAATTTGTCTCCTTAGCTGTTGGACGCCAGGCTGGGAACCCCGGCTGTCCTCAGCTGTCATCGCCAGGGAAGGAAGGGAGTGCTAGCTTTAGAGTAGGGCACCGAGTGGCTGCAGCGCGCAGCCAGCTCACCTCCGCGGACAGCCAGGAACTCACCGGCCTGCTCTCCCCAGCTCGCGCACTGCCCTCCGGCCGCAGCCCCGGGGCCAACTCTACCCAGCGGGAGGGCTGCCCCCTGGTTCAGCAGGGGGAGCTGACTGCTGTGGTCGCCCACAACTCCTGGGGTTCAGGGGGAGCGGTTCCCCCTTCCCAACTCCCAGCTCCCTCCTCCCGCCCCTCCGGGTGCGCTGGCTAGCCACGATCGCCGCGCTCACACTCACTCGAGGGCGCCTCCAAGGTTACCCACGGCTGGGGGCTGGCTCTGGCTGCGGCCACCGTCCTCCTTTGTAGCTCTCCTCCCGCCCTTTGCTTTTCGCTGCCGCAGGGTTGTGGGCTTCCAAGCCCCGGGTGGGACGCGTCCTAAAGCTCAGGGAGGGAAACTGGGCTGGGAGACAGGCCAGCTTCGGACTGGGCTGGGGGCAGCCTCGGTGGCTCCGGGTGCCCGGGACAGCCAGGTCAAGCGAGGCAACGAAGGGCAGAGGCTGTGGCTCGCGCGGGCACGCTCTGTGCAGCGCGCAGGGCATAGGGTAATGTGGGGGCTGCAGGAGGCACCGAGGTGCGAGAGGCATCCCGGGTCCATAGAGGGGCAGAGACCAGCCAGTGGCCAAACCTGCCGAGGAAACTAGCTAAATAAAAGGAGGCTGTTATTTAAGGCGCGGAAATTTGAAATATTTGGACAGGAAGAGGAGAGGAAAGAGACCTTTGCGAGGAAGGAAAAAAAAGTGAGCTAACGGTTTTGCAGCTCCCCCACCCCCACCCCCGGGCTTTTTCTGCGGGCACAGAAGGAGCGCCCGGCTCCAGCTTCTTCCCTGCTGCACTCAGACTTAGTCCAAGTCTGGGACACAAAAGATGTGTTCGCATTCCCTTCATAGACGCTGGGGTTGGCTCTGGGCAGAGCTTTACCCCATCTCAGGCGGGGATTTTTGTTTTTCTGCCTCTCACTAAGTGCCCACTGCGGGTCGGTTTGCATCAAACTGCCGGGTAAAAAGGTAGCACGGTCTACACTAACGTGAGACTTTCTCCTCTGTTGTCTTTTGGCAGAGGTAGCTTAGAACAGTCCGGAATTTTTGCAAGTATGACCCTTTCTTGCTCCAGAACTATGAGCGTTTTCACTGTTTTTTTTTTGGACCCCGGTGAAAGCTTACAGCAACTTCCGAGCAACAGAAAACTTGAAGGTCCCCCGACCTCAAATTCTGATATTCAATATGATCGAGATAAAGTAAATAGCATTGCCAAGTAGATTGCTTTCTCAGGAAACTTTAATGTATTTGTCAGTTACTCAAAGTGTTGTGTGTTGTGTGTGTGTGTGTGTGTGTGTGTGTGCAAGAGCTCATCACAGCACTGCTTGATGAATGATATTCATTAAAAAAAAAAAAAAAACCTGACTCACTAGAGAAATGAAAAGAAAGGCACCTTGGTTAGTAATTCTGGTACCAGAGTGGACTGCTACCCTGTTAAAACACACACACACACACACACACACACACACACACACAAATCGCCCTTTGCAGGTGTAAGTATGAATTTAGTTTACTGTCCAAAGGCTGGACCTGAGTGTCCTGGTGGGATTAGGGCACAGTGAAGAAAACTCAGCTCGAATCTCTACTTTATAACCTCTATCTTTAATATAGCAGGGTCCCCTGGGGATCCGGGCACTCTATTCAATTAGCTTTTTCATCCTTACTCGGCACCTGAATATATTCAGACTCCCTTCCGACCTGTGCTCACTCGCTGTAATTCAGACCCCGGTAAACTGGGCAGTACACACTCTCTTCTCTGCTTATTCAAGAGATCTGCTGAGTACTGTCGAGGTTTTTGAGAAATTGGATAGCTTTTCATATTTCCTAGAGGGGACCACATAACTCATTTCTAAAATACTCAGATTAGCAAAACTACTTCCTGCGAGGAGCCAGGGTAATGTGGAGATGTTTTAATGCCTAGCAAATCTTAAACTGATGAAGAGATAGGGCGTCCTCTCCCTCTGTTGTGCTCAGACCACCCGAGAACAAAGCAATTACAGCACTTCTCTTTTGCTTTATGGGCATCTCGTGCCTTTGTATTTGAAATCTCTAAAGGTGACTTTCACATCATGGGAATAAAGTAAATGCTGAGACCGTCAACTAAACTGCAAATTTAAAATTGCCCAACTTGATCGTTGCAATGTGTAATGAGGGTTTTAAGAAATTGCTTTCAGTAATAGTACTATACTTATTTTATATATTGAGTCTATTTTTAAATTGAAATATTTTCCTTTTGGAGCATTTCAATTGTACCTTCAAAAATTTTCCGAAGTTTAATGTCATGCTGCCATTGAAAGTTAATTCATGTACAATTGTAAAAAACTTATTACATTCAGTTTGGGGGATGTGAATTTTTAACCCACAGTGAAATTATTTCTGCTTTTGATCCCAGGTTCTTTAATATTACACTAGAAGACAAGCCAGTAAGAACCGCTTGCCTTTGGCCCTACAGTCTTTGCAAAGGCAGACATCAGAGCCATGCCCTCCAATAAACCTTCAAGTAGTTTGTTCTTTTTGAATTGAAGGCAGAGAGCTTAAGAAGCAGGGGAGGGAACTTCCACATAAAACATCTTTGTTTGTGTGGCAAATGATGAATGCAGCATTTATAAATTTATAAATGGTAACTGCACTGAAATCCTTTGGTGACTATCTTTAACATGACAGTAAGAGTACCAGATGTGGGGGAATCCTTTTGGAAATCTGAGATATGTCTAGTTCCTTCAACAATTTATTAAGCTAAACATGTTCCCCCAAAGACCTTCCGCTCATTTATTAAAAAAAAAAAAAGTGAAAATGAGTCAAATCCCATATAGGACTTGCTTTTTCTGTATCGTGAAAGTTTCTATATTTCTTACTCTATAGACCCTAAGTAGTTATGGTCTTTTTATATCATTTATATATTTTTCCTGGCTGAGTTTTTTTAGTCTCCCACTACAAATACCAATATTTATATTTTAATACTTAAACATTTTGTAGTTTTGCATTTTTGACATTTCTAAGGAAGTCAGTGCAGTTCAAGCCTAAGAAATACATTAAGCAATTGTTTCATTTTATGATTTTAAAAAGTCACCTAACCTGAGGGAAGCACTTCCTCAGTGGCGGGCGTTCTCTTCAGCACTGACTTTATAGAGCTGCTATCTGTTTTTAAATTGCTACTTCTAAAACCTACCTTTCAGCTGTTTGGCTCAAATTTGAGTAAAAGGGGTGGCTGGATCTTACGAGGAATTCATACTGAAATAATTTCAAGTCTGATCTTCAAAATTGCTGTTCATATTCTTTTCTGAAGCCAAAATACTAATAAGAGCGGTGCCAGCCAGTGAAATCTTTGGGAGGGGGGAAGGGGAAGGAGATAAAGGAATCGCTCCACTGTAACCGCACTCTACCCAGGCTTCCAATGTGCTCCCTTATAATGTTAAGACTTATGCTATCATGAACTTTAACACATTTCTTACAAACTGATGAGATGTACGTTACAAAGAAGTGAAAAAAATCACAGGAAAATGTGGTCCTCTTCTGAAAAAATGTGTTTTAATTAGGCAAAAGATGCATCAGGACAAATAATTTTTAAAACAAAGTCTTCAGGTCAGACATTGAGAATGGCAAAGGGTAAGCAAAGAAAAAAAATCAAAGATAAAATATCCAGAAAAAAGGAATAGCTAATACATGTTAGAAATCAGAATTTTGACAGTGAAAAAGATGTTTAAATATTTCATAAACTTGTAGTAAGATTTCCACTTAGGCAGTTTCCGAAGGATTTGGCTAGCTGCTTAAAATATGAAAACAAAGCAAAAGGAAACCCTATATTTTAATAAGTGATAGTAAAACAGGACAGCCAACCAACTAACGGACAAAGTGAGGGCAGTGGAAGAGACCTCCACACATTCACTGCAGGCTCGTGGCTCCCCCAACCCCATTTGCCTCCATCAGGCTAATGACCTCATTTCTTCCATAGAACCTGGCCAAGTCGAAGGCGGTGTCCCCCTTATGGTTCCGATGCCCCACATTGCAGGCTGTGTGCTTCATAAGGAATTCCACCACAGGGAGGTGGCCTTCTTTGGCAGCCAAGTGCAAGGGCAGGTTCCCTTCATTATCTTCGATGTTAACATCAGCCTGGAACTCCAGCAGAGCCTGTACAGTGTCCAGGAAACCTGCTCTGGCAGCATCGTGAATGACAGCAAAACCAGTTCCATCTTTCAAATTGGGATTAGCACCTCTGAGGAGAAGCCTCCTGGCAATCTCCGGATTTCCAAGTTTCATAACCTAGAAAAGAAGTTAAAGATGGAAGAATCCCTCCAGCTCTTTTTTTTTTTTTTTTAAATCCCTCCAGCTCTTGAGCCACAACAATATTTAGACATTTATCTGTCCTATTCAGGCCATTATTTTTGATTCAGTTCTTGATGAAGACCCAAAGAATACAGTTTGGGGGGCTTGGTAGCAGTAAATCACCAGTCAGTAAACACAGAAGGAAACTTATAAAAATTGAGCTTATTGATATACTAAATGAGCCCAGATGTGGTAGAATAAATTGATCAATAAAACAGAATTCCTGCAACATGAATAAATTTGATGGCTACTTTGGTTTTTTATCTTTCACAACGACCTGTGTAGTTTTTTTTTTCATAATTTCTTTAAAAAAAAAAGAAATGTAACTTGGGATTTAAGTAAAGAGACTCCTGTTTGTTTACTCGTGCTTATAAAATATACCTGGGGTATTAATTCTGGAAGATTGAATGATGATAAAATTTATTTTCTAATAGCTACTGAAAATCAATGATGGGATTCTTTAAGCCTCCCACCTAAGTGTCACTTCCTGTGGGACAGACCCTTTAAAATCCCAGAGTTGGCATTTTCTGAGATGATTAGTCTCTCCACATACATATGCTTGAAATTCCCAAGCATTTGTAGTTTTCTCTATAGGCTACAATATTGGCTACTGGGAGTACTCCATGCTTAGACCTCATTTCAAGTGACAGACTATTACTGGGTTATTGAGGTATTAAGTTAAGGCACTGTGTTCTACATGACTTATTATATCAATTTACTTTGAACTATGTTGGTGATATGTCTATTATCAGGGAGGAAGTGATTGCATGGCTACCATTCCTGAAAGGAATCAAACAGCCATCCTACTAAAGTAGTTGGCATTTCTCAAAGTTCCAACTAGCTTTCTGATACTCAAGTGAGCAAAAAGTAAAAGCAAGATATTAGATGTGTGTGTTGGAGCAGACAGCTTTGTCTCGTGGTTTGAGTCATTTAATAATCAACTGGTGATCCTGTCTAATTTCCGTTTGCACTCATTACACATAAGAATAGCTATTTGTAAACTACCACTGTTTTGAAAGTCAGAATAGAGTATCAATACTTGCTATCAAGGCTCAAAATATTTTATATCACAAAAATTATTTACTGTTGTTTAAATATATACTTTAAAAGGTATCTTTAAGTCAAAAATCTCTCATAAGTAAAAATATCTTGTATAACAGCACTTGAGAGCAAAAAAAAATTAATTTACTTGTGAAATATTTTTATTAACATGCCAGAAAATCCCAGCATTTAAACTGGTTTCATTTATATTAGGGTACATTCATAAGACTCTAAGTTATATAATAATATAACAAGTGTGCTACTTCCTAGATACTCAATATTTATTAGAATCAAATATTAATCTACTTGAAAATATGAACAAAGTTGATTCAATCTTTTTAAAATGCTTTAAAAGCAATTACAAATTAATAAAGTATATTTAGAGTGAATAATAGTTTCTAAGTATAAGCTACATACATTGTCAAGATATTAAGTTTCCCCTTTAATAAACCCTTTCAGCCCTCCATTGAAGGCAGTAGAAAAATATCTCAAAAGTTATTTTTTTCCAGAACCTCCATGAAATATATTTTCTGGTTATTAAAAATTAATACAGTCTAATTTTAATTTTTGACATTTCTCCCTAAAACCTTAGTCACATTTAAAGACTTAAAGTGAGCAAAACAAGAACCAGACACCTTAGATCCTCGAACAGCAAATGTATGATGGAGTTTGATTATTCTGATTGAAAAACAACAGCAAAGGAGAAAAGATTTCTGCAGTTGAGTAAAAAGTATAATCATAGAGTGAAATTTGCCATTTTTGGCAGAAAGTGATAGTATAAATGATTTTGAACAAAGTTCCTTCTGATGACACAATTTCAGAGTCAGGATTATGTATACTGAAAAAGACTCGTATCTCTGTGTACCTGTTTCATTACATGTGTTGATATTAAGCTCTAATAAGTGGGTATTATCTAAGTTTGTTAACAGAAACAAAATTGGGTGGTTATTTTTCAAATGTTTGTCAAAGTTTAATTATATTAATTCCCCCTCGCCCTATTTGTCAAACACTGTGTTGTCTTTTTCTGACACAGAAGTGGGTCCTGCTTTGTGAGGCGGCCCTCATCTCTTGACTTCTCAGTAGAAAACCTTTCAGCACCTGGACTTGCTGCCTTCACCAAGCCAGTCCACAAGTATTAGGTGGAAAAACAAAAACAAAACCTTTTCCTTATTTAATCTACCTGAATCAAGATAAATATTTTAGTATTTCTGCATAAGCTTCCTCAAGAGAGAAGGGTTTTGTAAGGCCAGCTGTATTCTTATTTAAAATATACAAACCAAATGAGCTTCCTTCACTTGGGAATCTCCTGCCACTTAAATTTCTATTTTTTAAAACAGAAACAAAAATCTCTAATGCCCTTGCCCCAGTGGTTTTTCAAAGGCTGCTCCTGGATGGGAAAGCTCCCAGGAATACCATCGGAACACCAATAACAGCAACCTCTGGAGACCACTTTCCCTATGTGTTGCTTCTAAGACTTTCAGCAAAGTTACATGATAACATTTGGAGGGGGAAATATTATCAGGTACATAATTGGCAGCTGGACATGTGTCAGTCGTTGCCTGTAAATCTAATTACTGAAAATTAGAGCATGCCACCACATGACCACAGGGATAAGAAAACCACTACTGCTCGGCTCTGATTAGAAATTCAACTTTTTAATTTCTCCTCATTCCTGAATGGGTAGATTAGGTATTATATTAACTGTGAAAATGTACACCCTGTCCGGGTGCCCAGGCTATCCCATACCAAACGAGGAAAGGACATGAAACAGCTGAAGGTAAAACACCCTGCCTGGACGTCAAGAGAATTAACTTTAAAGTCAATTATTAGGATCAAAATAGGTGAAAACCACCATTAGCTGTGTATTTACTTGAAATAATAATCATAATAATGTGCTTAAAAAGCTATCTAAAACAACACTGCATAAAACAAACAGATTTCGACGATAAGAATACTTTAAAACCTCCATTGTCACAAAAGCATTCCAAAAATAATGACCAAACCTAGGATTCTCTTGATACCGAGGATGTTATTGAAGTTGACCAGTTTCTCCAAAGTACGTCATTTTGGGGAGTTGGATCCACTTAAAGATATAAAATATGGCAACCATGAAGGTTTTAAAGCAGTGAAGATCTGTACCCCTCCAAACTTAAAAGCTGTCATTTTAGAAACCCAGGTAACCTTATTAACTTGTTTTTCCCCACCTCTGTGGATACCAACCTGCAGCGCAGTTCTCCCAAATCCATTTTGAGCGTTGACGTTTACATTATTTTGCAACAAACTAGTAAGTTGCTCTAGGTCCCCCCTGGCAGCTGCGGACGCCAACTCGTTCCCCCAAGGCTCGGCCATTCTTTAGGGTCCTGACGATCGGGAAAAGACGATTAGTTGCTTCTCTTTTTCCCCTTTCCTTTGCTCCTAATCAGGCTGCATGATGGCATCGGAGGCTGACAGAAGGACTGGGATGGTTAATCTGGAGTAGAGCTTGGTAGTAAATACTAGTAAGGTCGGCCTGCCAAAAGCCCGCCCCTCGGTTCACACGTGATTATTCAGCAAAACTGAGCCCATTGGAGAGGGGCTCCTTCCCTAGCTTTTTGGCTTAACCCCTAAGAAGGATTCTGGCGATTCAACAGAGATACGTACACAGAAGCATTTCTTGATTAATTACTATGGACGTGAGATGTAGGCAGAGCTGTCACGTACAGCTCTGTGAGGAGGATGTTGCGGAGACTTAAAGGACTAGGTCAGCTCAGACAACACCGCGAAAGAAAAAGTATTGGAGAGTAGAAAAGGTATTAACCCACCCTTGTTCACAGTGGTGACTTGAGGCAGTATTTCAGAGTCAGGTCCTCCGCAGAGCTCACTTTCCATCCGTCTAGCCGAAGGGGGATAGTTCAGAGTGCTGCTCGCTAGCAGAGCGCCGCGCTGGCTGGATGCTGACGTGCTCGGGAGGGTTAAAGACGATCGCTGAGGGCAGACCAGAGCAACCGTTCTGAAGCCCTCAACTCTCAGGTCTCAACGACTCCCCAGCGGGCTCGGCGTCTTCAGAAGAGCCTCCGGAGCCCGCCCGCCGGGCTGCCGCAGCTCCGCCGAGCCTCAGAGGCCGTGGGAGCCGGGCAGGGCGCGGGTCTCCGGAGGCTGGTGGGTGTGCGGCAGACCCCCGCCAAACCCGTCATGCCGGCCCCGCCGGGTCCCGGGACTCCCGGCAGCCTGAGGACGGTGCAGGGCGAAGAGGGAAGCGTCTATGGGGCTCCAGCCGCTGGGGTAGCTCGCGGTAGCATCGCGCTTGCACTCGGCCAGCTCACCAGTAACTTCCCGCCTACGACCGAGCTAGCTCCGGCTCTCCGCTGCAAGCGCTCGCTGAGGGGGCGGCCGTCGCCTCCGCAGTGGTCTTTCCCTCCCTTTCAGATTTTCCCGGGGCCTCCGATGATGGGAAGAGTCTTTGGAAGTAGGAGCGGTCGCCACAGATCCCGGGCGCAGCCAGTCCCGCCGACTTCTTGGCGGCCGCCCAGCAGCTCGGGCGCTCGGTGCCACTTGGCCAGTTAGTTCTTGGCGGTCCTCCGGCCTGTGCCCCTATCCGTGCCGCGGACAGGACAGCGGCTGCCAGCCAGTTGGGTCCCGGAGTCGACGCAGGCTGCGCCGGCCGGTCGCAAGCCGCGGCTGACAGTTTCTTTTGTAGTCCGACTCCCCCAAATCTCTGTTCGCTGCTCCCTTCCCCGCTACAGGCACTTGCGCGTCTTTCCTTTAGGATCTTTTCCCTTCCCTCCCTCCTTTGCTTCTTTTTCCGCTGAAGCAACTGCTGCTACGATTGCCTCTGAAGGGACGGTGCCGGTTTCTTATCCTTTTTTTCCGACCTCATCAGCTTTTTTTGAAAAGAAAAAAATTGAGCGCTTTTTGAGTTGAAAAACCCGCCCCCATTTTAACGGCAGAGTTTTAAGGAGGCTCCGGCGAGTTAGGGCGCCGCGGGAGCGGGAAGGCCGGGCCCCGCCCACGCCCCGCCCTCCGCCCAGGCGGCGCAGTGGCTGGCGGCGCGCTCGCTCCGCCCTCGCGGCCCCGCGCCCTTCTCTGCCCGCGCTGGGCCTGAGTTCGCCGGCGCTCCCGCCAGCCCTCTCGCTCCGCTAGTCGCCCCTGCCGAAGCGGGGTGGGTTCGGCCCGGCCGCGCCTGCTGTACTGGGGCTGGCTGGAGTGGGCGACGCCGAGCCTCTACCGTGCGGGACCCGGGTGGTGGTAACTAAGGCCGCGGGCGCGGGCGGAGGCCCTAGAGGCTCGGCCGCCCTGCTGCTGGCGGGTAAGGTCTCCTCCGCTGGGGCCCGGCAGCTCCACCCTCCTCGGCGCTCCCCGACCAGGCTCGCCGAGTTCCAGTGGCCTGGCCCGGGGCTGCTGCCTCCGAGAGTGCGCTCTAGCTGGACTCCTTTGCTCTGCCACAGGCCTTGGCACCTGTCAGGTCATTGCCAGCGCTGCAGAGGCGACACAACTGACAGCACCACAGGGCAGAGAAGTCTTGTAGACCGAGTTTTATGAGAACTGAAAGCATATTACAAGAAATCCCGACGAACTTCGAAGCCTTAAAGTTCCAGGGTCTAGAAAATATGTGAACTTCTATTCTTGAGGGAAAAGGAGAAATGCAGTTAACTTTAAACAAAGCTTACAGTTAGTTAGAAAAGTTTTCTAAAAAGGCTATGTCTTTATTGGGGGAGTTCTTTGACTCACTACACCGAGGATTGGTTGTTTTCAGGTGGAGGTGGGGAAGGTGGTCTAAGTGTAAAAGGACCAGTGTACCCATATATTTCATATTCTTTATCAATTTTCTGTACTTTTGACGTCTTCTTGCAGGCATATGAGATTATTTCCTTCTATACTTTTATGCTTAAAAAACAAAACAAAACAAAACACCAGCATGGTTGCATGATGCATTCAGTGGTCAAAATGAAACCAACCCTCCCCAGCAGCCCCTCCCCACCAAATATTGGTCTAATTAGAACCAGCCATCGCACATATATCCTCCAATAACATCTGTACCCAGTTCCTTGGAGTAAAGTGAAAGTATTCAAACAAGCCAGAGACATCTGGATAGTCATTCAGCAACAGGTTGGCTGTTAGGGAAAATTGGAACTACAAGAATTTGGCAGTGTTTCTTTAGGTTGTTAAGAAAAAGATTAGAGGTATGTAATATATAATTTTATAATATATAATCTATAATTTTTGAGGTATCTAAAGCTCAAATATTGCGAATCAGGTAACAACAAAGGGGATGAACTTCTTTAAAAACATTTTGTTTTTGTTTGTTTGTTTTTTGAGACAGGTTTTCTCTGTGTAGCCCTGGCTGTCCTGGAACTCACTTTGTAGACCAGGCTGGCCTCAAACTCAGAAATCCCCCTGCCTCTGCCTCCCGAGTGCTGGGATTAAAGGCATGCGCCACCACGCCCAGCTCTTTAAAAACATTTTAACAGAATATTTAGAATTCCATGTATACTGTATTCCAAGTATACATTTTGGGAACTATGAGTTTTTAGTTATCTGGAAGCTATGATAGGACACTAGCACTGTTAAAGTGATAACTAACACTAATACAAATTTACAATCACTGCTTTCTGGAAATAAATGGTGTCTTGCTTGGAGAAAATATGGTAACGAGGAAGAATAAAATTGTGTGCATTCTGTATAAAAATGGATGTACATGTGTTATGACTTTCATCAAATAAAGTATCTTTGCTGAATGACTGAGTAAAGAAAACACAATGTTTAGGGTGCTGTTGCCCAGGCTAGCCTTATGTACCCCAGGCTGGCTTAGTACTTGTAACCTTGTGTCACCCTGGTATGGCTGGATTACAAGTATTCCCCACTCTACCTTGTTGTAGTAAGACCTTTGTGGGAGGTCTGGAGAGATGGCTCAGTGGTTATGAGGACTGACTGCTCTTCCAGAGGTCCTGAATTCAATTCCCAGCAACCACATGGTGGCTCACAACCCTCTGTAATGGGATCTGATGCCCCCTTCTGGTATGTCTGAAGAGAGCAATAGTGTACTCATATACATAAAATAAATATTTTAAAAAGGGGTTTTGGGGACCCTAAGCACTGAAGATTTTAATGTCCCATCACCCACGAGTAATATATAAATAACTTAAAAATACAGAATCTGCAAATAAGAGTAAAAGCAGCTGGGTGTGGTAGTGCATGCCTTTCATTCTAGCACTTGGGAGGTCAGGGCAGGTGAATCTTTGTGAGTTCAAGGCCAGCCTGGTCTACAGATATAGTTCCAGGACAGCCAGAGCTACCAAGAGATGGCCTGTCTCAAAATACATACATACATACATACATACATACATACATACATACTACACACACACACACACATACACACACACACACACTAAAAGAGGACTAAAAGCTGTTCAATAAAATTCTATTCTTATAACTTCAGTTGCTTTTGTTCAAACACTAACTTAAAATTCATTTTAAAAAACATATTTGGTGGGATTGGAGAGATGGCTCAGTGGTTAAGAGCACTGACTGTTCTTCTGAAGGTCCTGTGTTCAAATCCCAGCAACCACATGGTGGCTCACAACCATCTGCAATGGGATCAGATGCTCTCTTCTTCTTTTTTTTTTTTAAATTTTTTAATTTTAATTTTAATTTTTTGGTTTTTCGAGACAGGGTTTCTCTATATAGTCCTGGCTGTCCTGGAACTCACGCTGTAGACCAGGCTGGCCTCGAACTCAGAAATTTGCCTGCCTCTGCCTCCCAAGTGCTGGGATTAAAGGCATGCGCCACCATGCCTGGCTCAAATGCCCTCTTCTTGTGGCCAGGTGGAAGTGGTACCCACCTTTAATCCCACTTGGGAGGCAGAGACAGGTGGACTTCTGTGAAGTTGAGGCCTACAGAGGTTTACAGAGCTAGTTCCAGGACAGCCATGGTTATACCAAGAAGCCCTGTCTTGAAAAATGATAATTACTACTACTACTACTACTAATAAAGTAAAAAATAAATGTAAAAATGTGTGTGTGTGTGTGTGTGTGTGTGTGTACACTCCAAAAGGCCAGAAGAGGGCATTGGATCTCTGGATACATTGTCAACTGTCTTATGTGGGTGGTGCTGGGAACTAAACTCTGGTCCCTTGCAAAAGCAGCAAGTACTTTTAACTGCTAAGCCATCTCTACAGTCCCCAAAAACTGTTTCTTAGTGACTTTTTTGATAGTTCTGGAGTTACAGGTATGTAAAAATCTCTTATTTTGTGAGAGCTAGTTTACTGAGGTAGATTTAAGAGCATCTGTCCTCGATAAGCATTTATGGTCCTGGAACTTACTCTGTAGACCAGGCTGGACTTGAACTCACAAGAGATGCATCTTCCTCAGCCTCCCAAGTGCTGGGACTAAAGACATGCACCACCACTACCCTACTGATAAGCTTATATTTTATAACGTGTTATACTTGTATTATAGTGAAAGTAAAAGGTTTTTTTTTTTTTAAACATGGTTATGATATGTCCCTCAGATGCTTAAAAGGTATCTTGCATAGTTGGATACTGAGTACTAAGTCATGGGGACCTTTAGTAGTTCATAATCATTTTAAAGGACTTACAGTAAGCATATGGTTTAGTCAAATTATTTTATGTTTTCCCCATATTGACTCCAGTCAATGAAGAGTTCCTACATGATTAGCTTTGAGGAATGTGGATGAGGTAACTACACTTTCTTAACTTGGTTTTAAAGTCTTCCTCTTTATTGAATTTACAGATAATAGAGGTGGCCCCCTAGGGGACCTTTTTAAAATTACTTATACTTGTGGCTTTGGTATTTTATTTATGAGACCCAACAGGCTTTTTCAAAGGTTACTTGTAGAACTCCTCAGAAAATCCTGTTTTGAAAAGTAAGAAAATAAAATGCTAGTAAACAACTTGAAAGTGTAAATTGGGCTGGAGAGATGGCTCAGTGGTTAAGAGCACTGACTGCTCTTCCAGAGGTCTTGAGTTCAATTCCCAGCAACCACATGGTGGCTCACAATCATCTGTAGTGGGATCTGATGCCCTCTTCTGGTGTGTCTGAAGATCATTACAGTGCACTTACAAATAAAAAAGAGAAAGAAAGCGTAAATTATGATATTAATTAGCGATGCTTACAGTGCTTTGCAGCTATTAAATATAATACACATATTATTTAAATTTTATGAAGTATAATCTCATTTTTTTTGGCTTTTAAATGAGTTGGTTTAATTCAAAGTGGTACAGAATTGAGAGTACAATGAAGATGGACCAGTAGGCTCTAGTGGGATTCCAGACTGGGTTCACTTTAAATTCACAGCTGAGGTAGGAATTGCTGAACACTAGAGACAGTGAGCCATTGCATTATTTACTTTATTCATTTTTTTAAACAAAAGTTTATTACAATGTACAATGGGCTCCAGGATAACACTTCATTCTAGCTATTAGGTGGCAAAGATGTTATGACAGGGAATCCAGATGTTTGACAGGTTACAGGATAACACTTCATTCTAGCTGTAGGTGGCAAAGATGTTATGGCAGGGAATCCAGATGTTTAAATAGGAATGGAAGAGGAGGTTCACCACCCCAGATGTGAGAAACAGCTTACTTTTTGCCAGATTTCTTAATTCCACCTGTGGCCAGGGGGCCCTTCCCTGTGGCCTTGGCTTTTAGTTCCTTGAGTTTCTTCTGTTCCTCCTTTTGTTTCTGCTTGAAAGCTTTATCTTCCTCGTCCATCTCCTTGGCCTGCTTCTTGGGCTGTTTCAGGGGCTTCTTTTTGCCACCTTCCTGGCCCAACATGGCGCCTCCAGCCCCTTCACCAGCCCCTGATCCATAATCTCATTTTTGATGAAGGAAATGTGAAATTATGATCTAGAGTCAACAAGTATAGAGCTTAAATTCATAAAGCTTGGGCTTGGAGTCCAGGATTACCCACCAGACTCTTTAAATCATTGGATGAACTACTTGTTTGATTACTAAAACAGAAATTTAACTTGGTAGTAATATTAGTTTCATGAGTTATCTACTAAGAAAGAAACATTATTTAAAAACTTTGGTCATCAGCTGGACAGTGGTGGTGCAAGCCTTTAATCCTAGCACTCAAGAGGTAGAGGTAGACAATTTGAGGCCAGTCTGGTCTACAGAGTGAGTTCCAGGACAGCCAGGGCTATACAGAGAAACCCTGTGCATTAGTTGGGTTCTCTAGAGTCACAGAACTTGCAGAATGAATCTTTCCCTTCCTCTCCCCTCCCCCCCTCCCCTCCCCTTCCCCCTCTCTCCTCCCTCCCTCCCTCCCTCCTTCCTTCCCTCCGCCCTCTCTCTGTAGAAAGATAACTTATTGGAATGACTTACAGGCTGCAGTCCAACTAACTCAACAATGGCCAGCTGTGAATGAGAAGTTGAAGAATCTAGTAATTGCTTAATCCCACAAGCCTGGGGTGTTGGTATTCTGTATAAGCTAGAATCCTGAAGAAGTGGGCTCCAATGGACAGGCTGGCAAGTAAGTATAAGCAGGTGAAGAAGAAAATCTTCCTTTTTTCATCGTCCTTGACTTAGGTTTTCCATTTCTGTGAAGGACAGACACTATGACCAAGGCAACTCTTATAAAAGGACATTTGATTGGGGCTGGCTTACAGGTTCAGAAGTTCAGTCAGTTATCACCAAGGCAGAAGAGGAGCTGAGAAGTTACAACTTGATCTGAAGGGTGCTAGGAGAAGACTGGGTTCACACAGCTAGGAAGAGGGTCTCTCAAAGCCTACCCCCACAGTGATACACTTCCACCAACAAGGCTACACTTACTCCAACAAGGCCATGCTTACTGGTGCCACTCCCTGGGCCAAGCATATTTCAATCACCACAGTCCTTATGTAGGCCTCCAGCAGAATGTCTGGCCCAGATTAAAAGTGTGCCTCAAGATCTGGATTAAAGTCCTGTGTCTTGAGCCTTAAAATCTGGATCAAAAGCTTGTATCTTCTAGCCTCGAGATCTGGATCACAAGTATGCCATCCATTTCTGGATTGTATTTCATTCCAGATGTAGTCAAGTTGGCAACTAAGAATAGCCACCACACCCTGCCTCCAAACAACAACTGCAACAACAAACCCTAACCCAATCCAACAACCACAAACAACAAAAACTAAAAAACAAAAAAACCAAAAGACCCACAACTTTGTTTTTTTCAGAGGATCAAAATTAATACCACAGTAAGTAATTTGATAACGTGAAAACCCCAATATCACATAATGACAAGGACCTTTTTTTGTTTTGTTTTGTTTTGAGACAGGGTTTCTCTGTATAGCCCTGGCTGTCCTGGAACTCACTTTGTAGACCAGGCTGCCCTCAAACTCAGAAATCTGCCTGCCTCTGCCTCCCAAGTGCTGGGATTAAAGGCATGAGCCACCACCGCCCTGCATGAGAAGGACCTTTATTCTTACTTAAGATCTACAAACCCAGTGTAATCTCCTTTTTTTTTTTTTTGCCCTGAAGTAAGGTCTCTCCTTGAAAACTCTTATCTTTCCAAGTTCTGGGATTAATGGTATGTGCTGCCATGCCTAGCGCAAACTGGGTGTAAATGTGAGGCAACCCCAAGGTGAGGCATAGTTTATAAAGTTCTTGACTCTTCAAAATTATCAGGATCTACACATGTCATTGGCGTTTATAAATCCAAAATAATTTCAAATGAAAATTTAGTTAAATAGGGACTGGAAAGATGGCTCAGTGATAAGAACCCAAATTCTTTTGCAGAGGACTTGAGTTTGATTACCAGGATCTGTGTCAGGTTGCTCACAACCACCTGTAACCCCAGCTCTATGGGAATCTGGTGTCTCTGGCCTCTCTGTGTACCTACATTGATGTCCACACAATTAAAAATAATAATAAAATAAATACCAATACTAGCACAAATAAGTTATTAATACTTGAAAAATGAAATACAGACATTTAAAAAAGTTATAGAAAGAGGAAATTACATGAAGACTTAAAAGATTGTATTTAAATTAGGGAACAGTCTATTTTAGTGGACTAAAATGATTAAAATTATTTTGTGTATTTATGGAAAAATAATTTCTGTTCTCTTGATTTGTGCCACTGCAGTGAAATTTTCTCAAAATTTAATTTTAGAAAAATGAAAAACATGTTGTTTTCCCTTCAATTTTTCTGTAGTAGATATTTATTCTGGATGCTGGTTATTCAACCATAATAGTCAGACCATATGTAAGAAACAATCTTTTCATTTACTTTATAAACTTGGCTGCAAGGAGGGTGATACTATAAGGAGTCACCAGGGAAAGTGGGAAGAGCATTGGTTTTGACCTAGACTTGCGTCCTAGGCCTTTCACTTTATTTCATGACCCTAGACAAAAATCTTAAAAAAAAAAAAAAAAAACAAAAAACAATTTTGCCCTTCATTCTGTACATTTTTTCTTTCTTTTTTTTCTTTTCCCTCAGTTTTTCAAGACAGGTTTTCTCTATGTAACAGAACTGGTTGTCCTAGAACTCATTTTTTAGACCAGGCAGGCCTTGAACTCACAGAGATCCATATGTCTCTGCTTCTTACATGCTAGGATTAAAGGTGTGTACCACCATGACTGGCTAGAGATAACAATAAAAATCCAAGTCATTAGTATGAACCCAAGATTTTGCTATGGATGTATCCTGATGAATATAAAAGAAATACTGGATGAAATGGTCTGTACCCATCAAGAACCTTTCAACCTGTAGGAGGAGATAAACCATTTGTTGATTAAACAATTATAGAAAAAAATTTATAGAATTTGCCAGAACTGTGTTTTGTTAAAGTACTAAAGGCCATGGCTGGGGGAAAAGGGCAGGCCTTCTTGTTAGCTTAAGTGTGATGAAAGGGGAGGCCTTGGAAGAACATGGAGGAGGAAGTATACTGAGTAACAGCTAGCACATTAGGAAGCTTTCAGGCCATGGGCAGTTTTCCCATGCGGTGCGTCACTCACTGTTCGAAACTGCTAAGTTTTCTTAGTTTCCAGTCAGAGATTAACGATTCACTGAGAGGGTGGGAAGGGGCAAAGTTAGGTCTCAAACACAGAAATGCTATGAAATGTATGCTAATTTTATACAAAGATTTGAAGTTTCTCATTTACCTCCTGAAATGATCTTGTTAGGAGTTGAAGTTAGTAATTTTTGAAAGACTCATCCAGGTTTCGACAGCTAATTTTTTTGGGAAAATAGTTCTGAAACCTCATATCAGGGTCATTATTTCCATCTTACTACATGTATTGCATTATTTCAATTTTCAAATGGAGAGAAGGGAGAGAGGAATGTGAGTAGTGTTTGAATGAGTTCTGAGGTAGTCACTTGTCAGTTTTGCAGGGTTTCATTAACCTGGCCATATGTAACTCTGAACTCCTGCTTTGTTCTGAGGGCCCATACTAACAGGGTTATTGGATTGCCTCATTTATATTGTCGACATTGGGTTTCACATCATGATTCCAATTTATGACAATTTCAGAGTCTCTCCCTTTAGGTACAGCAAGGAAAAAGACTACAAAGTTTTTGTTGTTGTTGTTGTTATTGCTTTTTTTAAACAAAACAAAACAAAACAAAGCAAAAACCAGTATTACCATGTAGCCCAGTGTGGCCTGGAACTCTATGCCCTGCCTGCCTCTGCACCCCTAGTGCTAGGATTAAAGGCATGGATCAGCACATCAGACTCAGGGGTTTCTATTTCTTACTTAGCTGATCTGCACATTCAAACAAGTTCACTTAGCCGGGCATGGTGGCACAGGCTTTTAATTCCAGCACTTGGGAGGCAGAGGCAGGTAGATTTCCGAGTTCGAGGCCAGCCTGGTCTACAGAGTGAGTTCCAGGACAGTCAAGGCTACACAGAGAAACCCTGTCTCGAACCGCCCCCCCCCAAAAAAACCCCAAAACCCCAAAACCAAGTTCACTTTATAGGACCTGGGAGGTTCAGTGATTTAGAGTACTTGTTGCTGTTGAAGAGGACCAGGGTTCTATTCCCAGTACCCACATGGTGGCTTATAACCCCACATAGCTCCAGTTCCAGGGATTCAGATATCCCTTGCTGGTCTCCATGGGCACCAGGCACCATATGGTACACATGTATACACACAGGCAAAACACTCATAAAACAAATAAATCTAAAAAAAAAAATTAAAATAAAAAAAGCACCATACAAGTTATCACAGAATTGTATACCAGATTCCTTTTAGTAAGAGAACCATGGGATCCATTTTCCACCTGGTGGTTTTAGAGATCTAACCAAGAGCCTCGTGCATGCCTGGCAAGTGCTCTACTATTGAGTTTCATCTCCTGCAAATCAAGATCTTAACATAAATAGCACACTT
>NC_034595.1:60446946-60450318 GCF_900095145.1 Mus pahari
AAAAAAAAAGCTTAGGCATGAATTCTTTATGTGATTTCATCAGTTCCTATTTTTGTTTAACATTTCCGGAGTTTAACATACTTTCCAGGGCATGGATGTGACCTTTAAAAGTCTGTAAGTTCCTACTTTGTGTGTGTGTGATGATTGAATATAGTGTCACCCTTCCTTGCCTAGATGGCAATTACAAATTGTCATATAGTTAATAGCTTTTGGATGTTTTAGGTACAGAGGTTGCTAATTTCTGACCGTAAGTTGAAAACTTCAGAAATTATGAGTAGTGTACCATACTGTTACTTATGAAAATATTTTAAATAAAATATATGAAATAGTGTATTCAAGTTTTCTGCATGTAATGCTCTAAAAACGTAGATATAGCAGTAGAAATATTTCCCCTTAAATATGAACTTAAAAATGTTCAGCATCCTTTTGTGGTCTGCATCCTCACCCTCTGAGTCTCTATGTTCCGCAGACACTGTCTGCAGGAGAGACTGCAGACTCAGAAATGGGAGGTTCCAGGTTGGGAGTGACAGCATGTAAGCGGCTTTTTACCGTAAGGTTGAGAGTGAGAGACCGTCCGCGAGGAGAAATTTTGGTGAGAGGAAAACCTACATGTCAGGAATTCTGCTGGCCAGGCGGTTTACGTTTTTGAGTGTGCAGAGCTGGGCTGAGAGGCTGGCTGCGCTTTCCGTATGACTAAGCACGTGAGGCGCCGACTCACTGTCCGGCCGCGGCCAGGGGGAGGCGGCACCTCCAGGCCTAGGCTTCAACCCAAACCGGAATAACCTGTTGCGGGTCCTCGGGCTCCGAAGGTGGGGTGGGGGGTGGGAGGACGCACAGCGGCGTCCCGGCCACACGGGCCGGCGACCCCGCCCGCAAGCCGAGCGCCAAAGCGCTTGACAGGAGGGCAGTCACGTGACAGCCGCAAAGCGCCGCTTTGCGACCTCGATGACAGGCAAAATGTGCGACAGCCCAGGCGCCGGCCAACCAGGGGCGGAGGCGGCGGCCGGGGAGGAAGCGGAGGAGGCGGAGGCGGCCGTGGCGTTGGCCCGCCTGCTCGTTCTCTCGCTTTCCCCGCCCCCGTCGGGTTTGCCGTGGCTGTAGGCAGCCGGGCGCGCGCTGTCGCAACCTGTCCTCCTCCCAGGCGGCGACGGAAGGACCGGCCCGGCATCGAGACCAGCCTCCCCGTCCGGGCAGCTGCGGCGAGGGCTCCGCGGGGCGCAGGCGGGCTCAGGGCGGCTGAAGGTTACCGAGTGCATGAGCACCTAGTCTCCCGCGCTGCCCCGCCCGCCGGTCCGCCGGCCCTCCCGCCGGCTCGCCCGCCAGCCCCTCGCCACCCGGCGGCGGCTGCAGCTTCGGCCGCAGGAGGCGCCGTCTCGCTCCCAGGTGCGCGCTTCGTTCCCGGAGCCGCGGAGCTCGGCGGCCGCCATGGCGTCCAACATGGACCGGGAGATGATCCTTGCGGATTTTCAGGTGAAGTGTCTGGCTCTGCTCGCTTCCCACCTCCAACTTGGCGCCTCGGGCTGGTAGCGCGGTGGCCTCTTCCCAGCGTTTGTTTGAGCACCGGGGTGGTTGTAGTGTGGGCTTTTCTACCCTACGTGGCTCAGGATGTGTGTATATTGTGAACCTTGGAGAACATGTATTTCATATGCTCTGTGTGTGTGTGTTGAATGATATTTTTACGTTTGGGGATGTAGTGATTTGGGGGTTACTATGTATGTGGGCTCTTTCTCAGTCTTATGAGGAATGTATAGAATATGGGTTAATTGTGGGGTGTTTGGGCTATTCCATGAGGGAACTGTGATATGTGGTGTGGAGAGTGTGTTGCTATGGGTGTGGTGTATTGTATGAAGTGGAGAGTGAAAAGGTAGAGTGATGAGGAGGTGATGAGACTAGTCGGGCTTTGTGGTCCTTTTCAAAGAGGGGTAGGCAGTTGAGATGCTGGAGGCCTTATTGCAATCTGGAGGGCAGAAAATAAGGAGGCAGAGAGGCAATATGCTCGATGTATCTCTGCAGTGAATTCACAAACTTAATAATCCGTTCACATTTGCAGATTCCTTTTCCTTACAGACTTCAATTGTTTGGTGTCCTTTAATTAATTAATTGAAAGTAAAGATCGTTCCCTTACCGAACCCTCCTGTAGTAATCCTGGCATGTAAGTATCTTAGGGAGGCCCTGTGAAAGGAGAGCTGTTGTGCATCTGGAAAGACTTGAAGTTATTAACAAATATTTTCTTTGCCTCTTGATATTTACTGAAAAACACATTTTAGTGCCAAACACACATTGTTTGGAATTATATTTGTCAAATACAGGCAGATTTTCTCCCACACCGACATTACTTAACAGTCTCTGTAGGCATTACTACATTTTTACTTAGTGTTCTGATGACCATTTTCCAAGAATTTGCTGTTTTCTTGTCTAGTAGTTATCTGGCACACTAGGAATATGCTTACAGGATGGTTTTAAAAAGAAGAGTTGGCCATTTTGTAGGCTTTAGAATAGCCTGAGTTCTTTATCTTAGACTGTGTCTCCCTATGCATCCCAGGATGGCATCTAATTTAATATAGTCTTCCTACCTCAGCTTCTCACAGTACTGGGATTACAGGTGTGATTCACCATGTCCATTTCTTAGATGTAGTTTTTACCCAGTTTGTGTTTTGATGAGGACAGCAACAAATGGTGTAATTTATCCTTGCCCTAATGAAATTATAACTTTGTTTTAATTTTGTAAATTTTTAAAACCTCTAACAAATTGTAGTTGATTTCTGTCTGTCAGTCACTGTGCTTGTTATTTATTTATTTATTTATTTTGAGGCATAGTTTTAAGATATATATTGCTCAGGCCAGTCTTAATTGTTTCTTCAGTGTTGGGATTATAGGGGTGTGTTCCACAATACCTGGCTCACTATTAATATTCGCTAAAGGACTTGTACCCAGAGGCAGAGTAATATTTTTGAGATACGTCAAGACTTTGGTTTGGAAATCAAAATGATTATTTTTAATCACATTATTAAATTCCAGTAACATTTTCTTTCCCAGTCTTTCTTTCACGGTTGAAACTGTCTTCCTTCTGCTGTAGCTAGAGATGTACCCAGGGCTTTGTGCGTGTTAGGCAGAAGCTCTACCGCTGGTCTGCATTTCCAGCCAAAGATTTCTCTTATTAGAGTGGTATTGGAATGGTCTTACAGGCCAGTGACATGTTGTGCACACTGTCTATAACTGGAAAAAACTTTCTAATCGCATTTGGTGTGAACAGCTTTCATATAATAAAAAAGATATTTAGAAGACTGTGTCTCTGTACTTTAGTGGTTTTTTAAATTTTTTAATTTTTTTAAAAAGATTTATTTATATATTATATGTAAGTACACTGTAGCT
>NC_034595.1:60451548-60460112 GCF_900095145.1 Mus pahari
TCTTCAGACACTCCAGAAGAGGGAAAAAGGGAGTCAGATCTTGTTACGGATGGTTGTGAGCCACCATGTGGTTGCTGGGATTTGAACTCCGGACCTTCGGAAGAGCAGTCGGGAGCTCTTACCCACTGAGCCATCTCACCAGCCCAAATCTTTAGATTTATAATAAATTTTATATTTATAATAAAAGCACCAGCACTGGATAGATATCAACCCTCTATGTTATTTTGCCTACTTTGCTATCAATAGCCCCAAGATATCACTTGCCATATTCAGCCTGGGCTGCTCCTACTCCAGCAGGATCATGTGCTCACCTACCACACCCTCTTCCTCCTCCTTTCTCTCTTCTCATGGTCCCTGCCTGAGACCCTCCTACACCTAGAAACCTTTGCTCCACCCCTTCTCTTCTGCCCAGCCTAGCCTGTAGGCATCTTTATTAAGCAATCATGGATAACTTGGAGGACAAGGGATCTGCTTGGAACAACCAGATCTTGGGGCACAGAATTTAGCATTTGAATACAAGTAGAACCAGACCAGTCTCCTACAAGACAGGGTTTCTCTGTGTAGCCCTGGCTGTCCTGGAATTTGATCTGTAGACCAGGCTGTCTCTGAACTCACAGAGATGGCCTGCCTCTGCCTTCTGAGTGCCGGGACTAAAGGTGTGCACCACCATCGCCTTGCAAAAGTGCACAATTTTGAATTAAAATTTAAGAATGCTTATATGTGCTTGTTTAATTTTAGTGTTTGCAATAGCCAAACTATGGAGCCAGGCTAAGACGTTCACTAGTAAGAAAAATGTGGTGTAGATAATGGAGCTTTATTTTCCTTTAAAAAAGAATGAATTAAAAAAAAAAAAAAGAAAAAAAGAATAAGACTGACTATGGTGATATATACTTTTAATCCCAGCACTTGGGAGGGAGCCAGAGGCAGTGGGATTGCTTGAGTTCAAGGGCAGCCTGGTCTACATAGAGAAACCCTGTCTCAAAAAGAAAAGAAAATTAAAAAAAAAAAATTGAGGTTAACTCATTTGTGGATATTTATGTTGGGCAAAATAAGACAGACTCAGAAACACAAATATTGTCTGTTTAATATACAGAATCCATAGGCATATATGTTTATTTATACATACACATACCATGACAAGAAAGGAGGATTATTTGTGTGGTGGAAAGGGACCACTAGTGAGAGGAGGGAAGGAGGGACAAATGTGTTTTGAGGAGACAATATGGGCAAAAGTACAATAGTGACTGTTTATGAAATTGTCAAAATGAAACCCTTTTTTTGTGTGTGCTAACTGAAAAAATTTAAAGGTTCTGGTAGGATATTATGAAGTCTTTAAGATACGTAATATTTATTGAAGAATTGGGGGAAAAAAACCCTCACTAAGCCAGGCGGTAGGAGCACAGCTTTAATTCCAGTTATGGAAGGTCTCTCTAGGTTGATCTCTATGAGTTCGAGGCAGAGCAGGTTCTAGGACAGCCAGGGAGAAATCCTTAAAAAACAAAAAAACCCAAAGACCAAAAACCAAACGAACAAAGAAAGAAAGGAAGAAAGGGAGAAAGAAAGAAAGGACAAAAAAACCCTCAACTCAGTTAAAACCTTTACATGCATTTGAATATTTTCTAGTATTTGCATTTATTTATCTGATTATATAACATAAGAAAGCAATTCTTTCTTTCTTTCTTTCTTTCTTTCTTTCTTTCTTTCTTTCTTTCTTTCTTTCTTTCTTTCTTTCTTTCTTTCTTTCTTTCTTTCTTTCTTTTTTTTAAGATTTATTTATTTATTATTATATGTAAGTACACTGTAGCTGTCTTCAGACACCCCAGAAGAGGGCATCAGATCTCATTATGGATGGTTGTGAGCCACCATGTGGTTGCTGGGATTTGAACTTGGGACCTTCGGAAGAGCCAGTCAGTGCTCTTAACTGGAAAACAATTATTTCTAACAAGCTCATTTGCTTTTAGGGGAAAAAAAAATCAGAGTTTTATCTTTGGCTAGATAGCCAGGTTATAATAAGTATGTCTAAATATGAAAAGCTTTTGGGAAGGGATCCTTGATCATTTCACTTCAAGAGAGAATGCTTCTGTTGAAGTCAGTGACATGGTGCTAAGTAGTGGGAAGAAGAATATAGGTCATACTTAATGGAAGAGGACTGGGCATGTGGATGGGTGAACTCACTACAAAACAAATTGACTTCAAATTCCCACCCCCTCCAGAGTGCTTAGTTAGCATGAGTGAGGGCCCTGGTTTGATCCCCAGCAGTGAAACAAGCAGAACAGAACTCCCAGTCCTTTCAACTAAAAAGTTTAATCATGGAAAATATATAACAGCATTTCCCCTATTAGCCACTTTCAAATGTGTACTTCAGTGATATTAAGTATTCATTGCGCTGTGCAAACATCACCGTCATTCATTTCCACTGCTCTTTTTATCCTGTAAAACTGTAATTCTGGGTGCATTAAATAATATGTCCTCATTTCTCCCTCTTTCTGCCTCCTGACAACTAACCTTCTGTTTTGTTTATATGAATTTGACTCTTCTAGGTACTTTATTTTACAGGAATCTTACCTATTTGTTCTTTGTGATAGGTTTATTTCACTTAATGTATATGAACTCAGGGTTCATCCTGAGATGAGGCATGTGTCAGAATTTTATTCCTTTTAACATCTAAATAGTGTTCTTCCATATTTGGAAGTGCCATATTTTGCTTACTCATTCATCTTTTTTTTTTTTTTTTTTTTTCTTCCGAGACAGGGTTTCTCTGTGTAGCCCTGGCTGTTCTGGAACTAACTTTGTAGANCAGGCTGGCCTCGAACTCAGAAATCCACCTGCCTCTGCCTCCTAAGTGCTGGGATTAAAGGCATGCGCCACCACCACCCGGCCTCATTCATCTTCTGTGATACTTTAGGATGATCATATCTTGTGGCTATCATGAATAATGCTGCTATGAACAGCAGTTTAAAATACTGCTAGAGTCCCTTACTTCTTCAGTGTATTTGGGTTTATACTTAAGGGTAAAATTGCTGGATCATCATGATAATCTCAAATTGAAAATAAAGTTTTAGTCTTTTTGAGGACCTACCGTCTTGTTTTCTTTAGCAAGTGTACCACCAAAATGATTTGAATGGAGGAATACTAGCATCTTGCAGGGCTGGTCTCCCTGTGTAGCTGAAGCTAGAGTCAAACTCAAGGTCATTGTGTCTCAGTCTCCATAGTGCTGGGTTTGTAAATGTGGGTCACCATACCTAGTTCAATTAGTTACTTTTAAATTTAGTTCTGTTTAGTGAATGTAGAATTTGGAATATTTTATAAAAAAAATGTTCAACCCGAGCCAGGCAGTGGTGATGCATGGCATTAATCCCTGCATGTGGGGGGTAGAGGCAGGTGGATGAGTTTGATACCAGCATGGTCTACAGAGTAAGTTCTAGGATAGCCAGGGCTACATAGAAGAACTCTGTCTTAAAAAAAAAAAGGAAAAAAATTATCCTGTTTGCATCATATGTTACAGTTAATGTAGCAGTAGAGTAGTATTTATGTTGTTCTGGCTGCCTAGAGCCAAATACCCTCAGCAGAAATACCCTGAGTTAAAAAAAAAAATAACCAAAATACATTTCCCCCAGTGTTTTTATAACAAAGAGGTGCAATGAGATGAAATGTTAAATCTTACTTTTTTAGGTCTCCTCCGCACCTCCCTTTGCAGGGTCTCACTCTATAGCTCTGGCTATCTTGGAACTCACAGAGATCTGCTCGCTTATACCTCCCAAGTGCTGGGTTTTTTTGTTTTGTTTTTTAAACAACAACAAAAAAGGAGGCTATTCACACCTAGTCCAGGATGGTTTGGAACTCTGTAGCTCATACTGATCTTAAATTCATATAAGTTCTCCTACCATAGTCTTTCAAGTGCTAAGATGACAAGGGTGAACCACCATGCTCTTCTATGTTGCAGGAAATACTAAAATCCAACCAGCACATTCCGGCACTTGGGCTGGCAACCCTCTGCTCCTGTGGCCTGCCGGGCCAGGCACTGGCGGGCAGTGGCTGACCTGTTTCTATCTTGTGGAGACTCTGACTCAGAACTCCACAATCTCTCCACACAACTTGCTAGGTTTCCACTGGTAGGTAGTTATCACGTCAACTCTGTGCTTCAAATCCCAAACGGCCTTTGTAGGCCACATCTTTGCAGAACCTTTGTATCTTGAACCCAGTCAAACCTCAGCGTGAAGGAAAGCACCACACAAACTTATTTCCGAATCCATGGTAACTCGATCACCGGGAGCAGCAACTAAAATCCTAATCTTGTAAGTCTTATTAAACCTAGATCCTCCAGTGGCAGATCCGTCATTGAAACTGGGAGACACTAGTAATTACATCTTGTCTTCATGCTATCCCCATCCAAAAGGACCTAACTCTCTCCTGCTTCCTCTCTTCCTCCTCCAACCTGGAAGTCCCGCCCACTCATCCAGTGATTGGCTCCTTTATTTATTAGGGGATTGGTTCACAAGAAGTCACCTGAGTGACTCACTCCTTGTCTGCGGCCCCTCCTGGGAGAGTGGAATTATCATCAACATACAAATAGCACCAGGCCCATCCATAACACTTCTAGCAACTGTAAAATTTTTCATTATTTTTTTCTTACTATTATGTTATTTTATTATTCTATTAATCATTTTATCAAACAAACTTTGCCCTGTTTGGTCTGCTTACAGATGGAAAAATAGTAACCTAACAATTACAGCCATTGTCAATTCTAGTATTAGTTACATCTTACTACATTGAAACAAACAACCCCCATGTTTTTCACTGGGTTTTTCCATGTGGCTTCCTGGAACTTGCTTTGTTGATCAGGTTGGCCTTAAGCTTACAGAGATCTTCCTGCCTCTGTCTCTAGACATTAAATGTGTGCACTAGTATTTGGGGCTTCCAGGTCTTTTAGCTTTTCGATTAATGTTATGATGGCGTTTGTTTTTCCATTAAGAAAAAATTTACAACTTTTCTTTTTTATATATTTGGGAACAAAAAAATAGTCTTGAAAGTTTTTTTTTTTTTTTTTTTTTTTTTTTTTTCGAGACAGGGTTTCTCTGTGTAGCCCTGGCTGTCCTGGAACTCACTCTGTAGACCAGACTGGCCTCGAACTCAGAAATCTGCCTGCCTCTGCCTCCCAAGTGCTGGGATTAAAGGAGTGTGCCACCACGCCCGGCTTGATGTTATATTTCTTACAGAACAACTCTTTCGCTTTGTAACTTTTCTCATTTGGGACTCATACATTTAAATGCATTTTGCTTGCATATTTTAAACCTAGTCTTCAAAGATCCCTCTCTCTGGTAAGTCACACGTATTGTTGCCACTCCTTCATAACACTTGGCCTTTCTAACTAGTATTTTGGTCCTTCTTTCTTTTTTAGTTTGACACAGATAGCTTCTGCAGAAAAGGATGTTATTCTTTGTGATTATATAGACTAGGGATTAAGCTAAATATACAGGGAATGTATTTCATGGCTGAGGGGGGTTACCTTGAGTACGAGATTGAATGCTGTGTGGAGGTAGTCTATTAACTTTTGTCATTTGTTTCTCTCTGTCCTCCTTACTTGAGGGACAGATCTGATCATACTGTTTTAGTATTCAGATTGTAGATTGTTGAGAAAAGAAATTTTTTCCACAGATAATACAATTTAATAGTTTGTAGTTAGGCTATGTAGTTATGACTTTGAGGTTCAAACTACTTGAATTTAAATCACTGCTGCCATTCATTCATCTTGTGGGTTTTGTTTTTTTTTTTTTTTTCGAGACAGGGTTTCTCTGTATAGCCCTGGGTGTCCTGGAACTTACTTTGTAGACCAGGCTGGCCTTGAACTCAGAAATCCACCAGCTTCTGCCTCCTGCGTGCTGGGATTAAAGGCGCGTGCCACCACGTCTGGCTTATCTTGTGGTTTTTGACCAGTTATTTTTTTATATCTACCACAGTTTTCCAATATGAAAAATGAATTAACACATGTAAAGCTATTAGAATTGGTGTCTGAAATAGAAAGCGTTCAAAATCTGTTTATTTTTATTTTGACCACTTTTACGTTTGTATGTGTGTCTTGAGTGTGTCTACATGTGCACACGCTGTCATAGTAGTAAACGTGTGGAGGTCAGAGGATGCATTTGTAGGAGTCACTTACCTGCTTCTACCATGTAGGTCCCAGGGATTGAACTCAGGTCCACAAGCTTGCTGCTATCAGGCGCCTTTACCTGGTGAGCAATCTTACAGGCCCCAGTTTTGGCTTTTTTTTTTTTTTTTTTTTTTTTTTTAAGATTTATTTATTATATGTAAGTACACTGTAGCTGTCTTCAGACACTCCAGAAGAGGGAGTCAGATCTCGTTACAGATGGTGTGAGCCACCATGTGGTTGCTGGGATTTGAACTTAGGACCTTTGGAAGAGCAGTCGGGTGTGCTTACCATCTCACCAGCCCTTGGCATTTTTTTTAAAGTACATACTTGTTAAAAAATTGACTTCAAAGACTGCAAAATCACCTCAGAGGCCATCTGTTTAAAGCCTATAACTTTAACTTTTGTGGAAATTGAGACTCCATGAACAAGAGCTGACTTGTCCAAGTGTTGTGAGTTGGTTTAGACAAAAATCTGTCCAGCCACATACATGTAAAATAATTTGTTTCTACTCAGTTTGTCAGAGACTTGTTAGTTTTTGAGGAAAGCAGACTTGCCATTCAGAAATTTCTCCAAATGAGAAAAATTTCCAGATAATTGGACAAATTGAATTTGGTGGCACGTATGTTGTCCCAGCTCCTCATGTATCTGATATAGAACCAGTTACTTGAATTCTTGAACACAGACCTGCCAGGCCACACAGTAAGATTCCATCTCAGAGCAAGCACAGGAAGGGAGGGAGGGAAGGAGAGGGGGAGGGGAATGGATACTTTTCTCTAAATTTCTAGCCTTGTAACCACAAGTGGTTCGAAACCATGGAATGAACATAGTCTATAGTTATTTGCTGAGCATGGCAGGGTTGATGCTTGTTGTTTGTCTGAGCTAGAGGATATCAAACTATATTTTGTAAATAAAAGTGTATTAGAACATTGTTTATCTCTTGACTGAGTTTGTTTTTTTTTGATGCAGTAACAGGAGAAATTTTGAAACTGGTTATGGCATGTAGACCTAAAGAAGTTACTGTGGATGACTTCATGATGTAACTTATTCTTACTAGAGACTATCCTTGTGCTTGCACTCACCCTTGTGTAATACTTTACGTAATAAATTCCCTCTTTATTTAATAAGCCCCCCCTGTATTTTCCCTTTTTGCCTCTCTGTCTGTCTCTCTCCTTCCCTCTCCCCCTCTCTTCCTCCCCCACTCTCTCACACACACAACACTCACTCAGTGACACACTCACTCATTGACACACTATATATGTTGTTATATGCATGTGGCAGAGGCCAGAGGATAACTTGCAGGAGATGGTTCTCCCCTTCTACCATGTGGGTCCCAGAGATCTAACTTTGGATGTCAAGCTTGGTGGTAAGTGTCTTTATCCACTAAGCCATACCACTGGCCTCTGAAATTTTTTTCTGTAGTATAAGTCAGGATTCTTGTAATCTAATAGGTGTCTCACTTTGAGAAAGAACTCCTTAGGAGTTCTTTAGTTCCATAGCTGAAGATGTTGATCTGCATCTTCAAGATCTCATCTAGTATCCCCTGATGCATTAGTAACTGTTTGAATAATTCTATAGTAAAATGAGGATCCCATAAGGTTTCTGGACAATCAGAATTGGATGGGTTAGCAGGAGTCCAGGATCACTAAAGTGAATCTTAGATGTCAAGCACTGACCTTTTTACATGCTTGAAGTTTGGTTTTGCTTTGATTTGATTGTGACTGTGCCCTGGCTGCTGCTGTTGCTCCTCCCCCTCCTCTTCTTCCTCCTCCTTTCCCTCCTCCTCCTCCTCTTCCTCCTCCTTCTTCTAATGAGTTCTTGATTATGGTGTATAATAGCAATAGAAACCCTAACTAAGAAATTTATTCCTGAGAAAATTAATTCTTTCTTGTCTGTGGAACCCTCATTGACTTTCCCTGAAGGAGATACCAGACTAGATAATACTGATTTCCCTCTGCATCCATCAATAGTTAGCTCTAGACCTATAACCAGATTTAAGTCTAAGCAGGCTCCTAGAGGGGAGCTAGAAAGTGTAGTGCAGTTCAGGAGGAGGTTGTAGTATACAACAGAATGTAGTCATAATACTGTTTAATGACTTTGCTAATTGATTCAAGCTGAAGCCTGGGGAGTGTGTGTGGAAATGGATTTTAAGAGTCAGATAATGGTGGAAGGAACATAAAATTGGATCAGGCTGAGTTTATTATATGGGCTCACTGTGTGGAGAGTCAAGGTTTAATATGGAACTTTGCACAGTCAGAAAAGAAATGTCAAAAGTTTGATTGGTTGGCCGAAACATTTGCCATACAATGGCCTACTGAGAAGAAGCTGGAATCCGGGCGTGGTGGCGCATGCCTTTAATCCCAGCACTTGGGAGGCAGAGGCAGGCGGATTTCTGAGTTCGAGGCCAGCCTGGTCTACA
>NC_034595.1:60460117-60486601 GCF_900095145.1 Mus pahari
CCAGCCTGGTCTACAGAGTGAGCTCCAGGACAGCCAGGGCTACACAGAGAAACCCTGTCTCGAAAAGCCAAAAAAAAAAAAAAAAAAAAAAAAAGGAAGCTGGAGATGTCTAGTATCCCATGGCTTAGTGTTGATGACTGGATTTTAAGGTTCACGGAAATTGCAATGCTAGAGTAGCTAAGCTATATTGTATAATACTTAATCTCCCCACCTGGAAGGCACAGAAGACGTGCCTATCAGTAATACTATGAGATACAAAATGGTAAAAGGGATACCAGCACATCTGAAGAGCTTTGTATTCACTCTTCTTGTTGTTCTAGGTTTTAGGTTTGGAGATGCTGCTGCTCAGTTGTATGAATTAAATGTGATGGGTTTAGTTGGGATATACAGTGTTAGGGGCCAGGGCCAACACTGACTAGTCAAAGATGAGTGTAGTTATATTAATAGGCAGCACAGACAAAGCCATGTCTATAATGGTCTGTGTAACTTTAATTTTTTCAAAACCTTTTTAATGATGGTTCTTAAATGCTTTAACCTCCTGTGTAGCCCATCATCCATCAGAGGTAGTGGAAAATAAAGGATACAGGGGAATTGGACCTGTTTAGAAAGGGTCTTTGGAGCAACTCCGGTCTGTGTTGTCTGGAAATCAGTAGTTCAGTTTATAGGTTAGCAGCGGCAGCTCAAAAAACTAGAAAACACTTCACGGATGTACCAGCAGTCTGGTTTGGTAGAGTTAGGATAGCAAACATGATTCGGGAACAGTGGTACTACCTAGCAGAGACAGCCAGGCCTCAGCCTTGGCATGAGTCAGCAGGAGGGACCAGGAAGGAATGCCAGGAAGAGTTCTTGTCTGTGCTTTTCAGTGAAGCTCAGATCAGTGAAGATTTGAGACCAACAAGCTTTGCACAGCCAGCTCTAGAAGCAAGCCTTGCTCAGCCTCCATCACTGTGTGTTGAGTCCTTTGATACTCTCTCTAAACATCATGTGTCCTCCATGGGCCTTGCCTCAGCACAGTGTGTCTATCTCATCTGACATCACTTTGCCAATCAGCCTGTGTCTGCAGAAGCAAAAAGAAACTGCAAAAACCAGAAGTTTTTTGGTGAGTTTCTCTATATGGAGTCCGAACAAACGCAGCTCAATTATGCAGTGTAAGGTGAGCCAATACATGCATGTCCTTAGCAAAGAATCCTTCCTCACCTGTCCTTTCAGGTGTTTGCTTTAGCAGAACATGCTTTCACTTTATGTCTGCTTCAGGAAATGTTCCTTCACATGTTTGCCTTAGCAAAACACCATTGAACACAACTGACTCTCCAAAGAACCCTTAAGTTCCCATGTCAGGTCTGACTTGTAATGGGCAGTTCAGGCAAAGTGATGTTTGGGTGGCATGCTTTGAATGAATCTTTGATACTGGCTAGACAGTCATGGTGTTTCTAGGAATGAGATAGATAAGAAACCTATGTTTTGTTTGAATTGTATGGGAAGAAAATTTCTGGTACACATGAAAGGTTACATTGGATTGTGGTGATTGAAAACTTTGGTTTGTGAACCATTTTCCAGACTTTAGCCAGCAGATCCAGCACCCCTTGAATGAAGTAAGGCAAGATCACCCTAAGAATGTACCTTGCTAAAAGAGTTTTATTAGCACTTCTATCTTGACCTAAGGGGTACCTACAGCTTTTTACAAGGGCATCTGTACACTGGGAAAGAGGAAATACTGAGACTTTCTGCAGTCTCTTGTACTGGTTCTGAATTGATATGGGTTCCTGGAGACTCCAAAAAGCCTTTGTAGTCCTCCAGTTAAAGTAGGGGTTTTGGGATGTCAGGGGAATTAGTGGTTTGTTTGTAGTTGGACTTAGAGAAGATCCAGTGTGTCCCCAAATCATCCTATGTTTATTTCCCCAGTTCCAGAATGTATAATTGGAGTAGATATACTTAGAAATTGGCAGAATTCACATATTGGTTCCCTGACCCATGGAATGAGGGTTTTTATGGTTGGAAAGGCCCAATGGAAGTCATTGGAATTGCCTCTACCATGCTACAAAGGAACCCAAGTCACACTGTTGCAGCCCTGGAGAGATTACAGAATTTAGTGCTACCATCAAGGACTTGACAGTTACAGGAGTGGTGGTTAATACAATATCTATCTATAGCTCTCATATTTGGTCTGTGCAGAATATGGATCATGGAGAATGACAGTTGACTATTTCAAAGTTAATCAAGTAATGACTCACTGAAGCTGCTGTAACAGATATCTTTATTTTATATTTAACACATTTTTTTTTTTGGTACATGGTATGCAGTTATTGATCTAGAAAATAAAAAAATCTAGAAAAATCTATCCATAAGAATCTCAGAAATCATTTGCTTTCAGCTAGCAGGGCATAATACCTTTACAGTTTTACCTCAAGGACATATTGACTCTCCAGCCCTATATCATAACTTAGTCCAAAATGATCTTGACTATCTCTTGTAGAGAATGTCTCACTGGCTCACTATATTGATGGCATTATGCTGATTAGACAAAGTGAGCAGGAGGTAGCAACTGCTTTGAATTTGTTGGTAACATATATTTGCATCAAGAATGAGAAATTAATCCAACCAAAATTTAAGGGCATGCTTCACAGGTACCACTAGGTACAGCATTAAAACTGCTTGCTTGGACAGCCCCTGAAAGACATCGGTGAAGGTGAAGTTCCCTTTGGCCAGAACTTTAGGCAGTATACATGGTTGTACATTCAGCTTGGAAGGAGAGATGACCAAATGCATGATTGTTTACTGGTTGGTGGATTAATGGTTTAGCTAATGGTTTGGAAAGGACAGGATTAGAAAATTGGTGAGAGAGACTTTAGGGAAAATGTGGATAGATTTGTTTGACTAGACAATGGGTGTGGAGATACTTGTGTCCCATGTAAATGCTCATCAAAAGGTCACCACAGCAGGAGTGGAATTCAATAATTAAGGACATGAGATGACTGATTTTGTGCGTAGTCAGCCTCTTTTCCCCGGCTGTTCCTGTAATTACCCAATGGGCCATGGACAAATGGGCCTATTCTTAGAATTATTTTCTCATAAAGTTTATCCATAAGACAAGTGAACCCCCTCTAAAGAAAATCATTGTTACTGCTTTTTAATAAAGCCAATACTTTCCTTTGTAGATTTTAGTAGCTTTACAATCAACTATTTGGATGTCGTTCAGGTAGTAATATATGACTGTGCCTCTGTAGGTCAAGTTGTCAGGGGTGTGTGCCGAGAACCAGCCTTGGCCTGGAGAGGGGTTCCTAGGAAGGGGTGTCTGGGAGCAGCGAAATTGGGGGTCCAAGCATGTGGGATATGTTCTACTTGAGACAGCTTTCCAGCCTGGTTTTTCTCTCTTCTGCTTTTTCTGGAGATCTCCAGACAGCTAGCTAGCTCGCTTTCTCTCTCTCTCTCTCTCTCTCTCTCTCTCTCTCTCTCTCTCTCTCTCTCTCTCTCTCTCTCTCTCTCTCTTTTCTCCTCTCCCCCTCTCCTCCTCTTCCTCTCTCCCTCCCTCCCTCCCTCCCTCCCTAGCTTTCTCTTTCTCTTCTAAAAAATTCTCTGGATAGCTCATCTCTTGCCGATCATTATTTTACATACCAATCCAGTCATTTACTCCAGGTTTCCTTTTGATTATCCTGTGAATCAACATCTCACGAACCCAGCCCCCTGATTCTTAGGAGACAGCAAGCATACATTTTCTTTTAACATTGAAAAAGAATTCAGAGATCTGCCTGCCTCTGCTAAGCACAGCCAGTAAGCTAGCTGTGTGGGACCCCTTCCTGAAATTACCATTTCTACCCACCTGGGCCTAACCTTGCGCTGTCCCTGGCTGACCCTGAACTCAGGAATCTGTTTGCCTTTGTAAATGTAAACAACAACAACAAAACTTAGCTGGGTGGGATCTCTTTTGATCACCACTCCCTTAATCTCATCTCCTTCCTTACCATCTTTCTGACAAGTTGGCTCTCAATGCAGCTGCTTTTGTTTCTTTAGATTTGGGAAACCCCTCATATAAATCATATTGTATCCTTATTTTTTGAGAAATTATAAATCTTTGAACTCATTTTTGCAGAGCTTTTTTTCCCCCACACAGCCTTATGGACTGTTCTGAAGGTCCCAGTGTTTACCGTTTTGATGAGATATTAGCCACATCTTCGCCTCCTGGGATTGTGCTGTCTCTGATTATCAAAGAGTCATTAATGTGAATGGGGGGGATCTTTCTAAAAGGAGGGGCATAAAAGATGTACATTATTATACAAACAAGCCTTATGCCCACAGCAGCCATTGACACCTGTGGAGGCCCATGCCTACTGTCCTTGTCTCAGGATCAGGAACCATGTCATTCTGTCCCTACCATGACCATGCTGGATGTGGCAGGTGCACTCAGGTAGACCAGCTAGAGCTGGTATTTTGATTATTCTCTGAGCAGAACAGTTAACCTTTAATGGAGATCTGTTTAGACTCATATCTAGGTTAAAAAATGTAGATGAGATCAACTCCGATATCTGAGTCTGGACAATTACTTGGTATCAGTAGTTGAAGTAGTTGACTCACACACAACACAGGTTACAATTCAGGTAGTCTAGATTAGGAGTCAGCAAACTATAGCCCGAGGACCAAACTACCATTTCCTTCTGAAGATACAGTCCTATTGGTACACACAGTCATTCATTTTTATGTATCCCTGGCCACATTTGTGCTCAATAGAAGAGCAGAGTTGATAATATTGCTTACAGAATCTGCGTATTTTGAAGGTGCTTCATAGGAAAGTTTGCTGATCTAGATTAGTAGTGACTTTTGTCCCCAAGGGGACTGTCTTAGTCAGGGTTTCTACACAAATATCATGACCAATAAGCAAGTTGGGGAGGAAAGGGTTTATTCAGCTTATACTTCCACACTGCTGTTTATCACCAAAGGCGGTCAGAACTGGAACTCAAGCAGGTCAGGAAGCAGGAGCTGATGCAGGGGGCCATGGAGGGATGTTTCTTACTGGCTTGCTTCCCCTGACTTGATCAGCTGGATTTCTTATAGAACCCAAGACTACCAGCCCAGGGATGGTACCACCCACAGGGGCCCTCTCCCCTCTCCCCTTGATCACCAAATGCCCCACAGCTGGATCTCATGGAGGCACTTCCCCACCTGAAGCTCCTTTCTTTGTGATAGGGACATTAATCAGTGTTTGAAGATGTATTACTGGCACTTAGGGTATAGAGGCCAAAGGTACTGATAAATATCTGTAAAGCGTGGGATAGCACCTTACCCCACAATGAATTGTCAGGTCTTAAATGTTGATAGTGCTAAAGCTTGATCAAAATCAATACATCTCAAACTTTAGTGTATACCAGAGTAACTTAGAGGGTTTTCTAAACTGTAGGTTGAGGGTTATTTAGTGAATTGGATTAGATCTACACATTTTCATTTGTATCAGATTCCTAGAACTTGAGACTCACTTGATCAAGGATGACTTTTGAAATTCCATCCATGGTTTTCACTCTTTGTTTTTCTGTCCCATTTCTATGACTTAGAAAAAAGGGTGATTTTTTTTTTTTTTTTTTTTTTTTGAGACTTGGTGTTACTTCATCATGTCTTAGACTCTTATTTCCTTTTGGAACACTTCTATTTATTCTTTAAGAACCCATGCTCTATCTTTTGTATATAACATTCACAACCT
Source organism: Mus pahari (assembly GCF_900095145.1). Taxonomy (NCBI): domain Eukaryota; kingdom Metazoa; phylum Chordata; class Mammalia; order Rodentia; family Muridae; genus Mus; species Mus pahari. The sequence continues at coordinate 60,465,804 of NC_034595.1, forward strand.
ATATATCTACTTTGGTTTAGTAATTTATTCTGTATCTTGCCCATGTTTCTGTCTTTTAGTCTTTTTACAGGACTATTGATCAGTTTACATATTCTACTCTGTACTGTCAGTTCTTGGGGGACCCTCTTGCCTAGTTCCTAGCCATCTGTTACTACAGAAACTAGTAAGATATATTTAGCAAATACTTACTAGAACAAGACTTCTGTGAAAAAGACAGGGTAGAACTTAAATTTTGTGGGTTTTGTGTGCATGTGCAAGTGTGTTGTTACACATGTATGTAGAAATGTGGGCATGTGTGTCTGTGGGGAGACCATAGGACAACTTCACATGTTGTCTCCCAGGTACTACCCCACCCTTTTATTTATTTGCTTTTGGGAACAAATTTCTTATTGGCTTGGAATTGGTCAAATAGCTGGGCTGATTGGTCAGTGAGCCCCAAGAAATTCCATGTCTTCTAATGTGTGTGGCACCATGCTTTTTTTTTTTTTTTTTTTAAATGGGACTTAGGGATTTGAACTCAGGTTATTGTCTTATTAAAAAACATTTTTTTTTACTTAATTTTATTTTATATGTGTAATTATTTTGCCTGTATGTATATGTGTAAACCATGGGTAGAGGACAGAAGAAGCAAAGCATCTCCTGTAACTGGAGTCACAGATAGTTATGAGGCACCATATAAGTGGTGGGAATTGAGCTGGGTCCTGTGTATGAGCACCAAGTGCTCTAAACTGCTGAGATGACTCTATAGTCCAAGCTCTATTTTTTGGTTTATTTTTAAAGGATCAACTATTCACTGAAATATTTTAAATAATAGAATTTTAAAGGTAAGAATTGAACATAATTAAATATTAAATTGAAGGTTATAACTTCATAATGGCCCTTATAAAAAAACAAAATAACTCAACTTTGGCTTAGCTTTTATTCATTTTATTCACTCACTCATTTATTTATTATTTATGTGTGAATGTGTATGAGCCTACACACGCAACAACCATGCACATGGAAGTCAGAGGAGAACCCAAGGAGTCTATTCACTTCTACCATGTAGGTCCTGGCGATTGAATTCAGTTGTTAGTGGTATTGGCAGAGCTATTTACTCCTTGAGCCATCTTTTTGTCTCAGGCTTAGCTTAGAGGGACTCAGTGAGACTATGGTAAAATATCAAGGTTTGAGTCTAATAATTTTGTAAAACTTGAACTACTGAGTTGCTATGTCAGTTGCTCTTGATATAGTATTATATAATTTTGTGTGTGTGTGTTGCTGGGCTTTTGAGCCTGTTTCCTTGGGTCTCCCTCTGTGAAGAGGTATGTAAAAAATAGGCATAAGATAGATATTTATTGATCATAAAATGTTAAGAAATTTATCAAAACAATTTTATGTATACATATAATTTCACTATTAAAGAAAAAAGCTAAATGTATACTAGTGAGATAGATGTACCAGTAATAGGCGTGTGTCTGCACTTGAGTGTGGAAGGGAGCAAATTTAAAACTTTTGTGGGAAGAAAACAAATTTGGTAGAACTTTGATTTGCCCAAGAGATAGGGTACAAAATGTTTTATGTTTTAGTCCCTCCTTTGGAGGAAATCTTTGACATATGACATTGTGATCTTCAAATGTGTTGGGCCATATTAATAGCTATTTTGGGACATGTGTCTTGTGGGCTACAGGTTGGACTTGCCTGTTTTAAAGCAAAGCCCATGGTGTAAAATGACTTATTTTTAATATAAATGTAACCAGTGAATTAATTCGGCGGCTGTATTTCATTACCTTTGCTAGTCCCTAGTAACCACATAAAGAAACAAGATCTGTTTCAAGCTATTTCTCAACAGCTGATCTACCTTAATCTCTATCACATGGAGTCTTCTCAGATCCTCTTCTCTGGGCGATCTGAATCTCTCTCCCTATTCCCCCCACCCCACCCCCTCACCCCTTTCCTTTCTCTCTGCTCACCTGGCTGGTGGATATCCCACCCTATTCTCTCTTCTGCCCAGCCATTGGGTGATCAGCATTTATTGACAAGGCAGAGAATAATGGTAAGAATTGTTTATACAAACTTGAGATAGGAGATTTTTGATATAAGCATTAAAATGTCATGTCCAAATTGAGGCAAGCGAGTGCAGAGAAATCAGCATTTGAGTAACAGAAAACATTATTCTGGTTCAGTGGGGTCTTTAATTCACTAAAGTCTTACCTTAAATCTGGGCCTGGTTCAGGAGGGCTGGAAATTGACAGTGCATGCTTAGCGTCTGGATCTGTTGAGCTTTGCATCAGGTATGTAAACTGATAATAGATGTGAGTGCTATTTGATTTGGCAGAATTCAAGGCTGTGTTTATAGCTCTGGCTATATTTTCCTTGATAAAACTTGTTATATTTCTACTGACTCTTAACTATTGCTAATGTTTTAACTACCTGTTGGCTACTTGAAAAGCTATAGATTGTTAAAGATAGTTTTTTTAAAACTTGGGAACAATCGAAACAAATTATAGCTTTTGACTAAGCCATCTTTGTTATTCATTCATATATGTGTGTGTGTGTGTGTGTGTGTGTGTGTGTGTATTCTAGTGAAGCCCACTAGAATCAAGCTTCTGATTGCACCGTAGCCTCCACTGGTTGATTATATTTGTCATTGAAAAAAAAAATAAGAAAACAACCATCATAAATTGGATACAAAGCTTTGATTTTCAGAGCTCTCAGTGACACCTCATTGCTGTTGACACGTTTTCTAGTTGTAATATTCTGCTCTTATGTAATCAACTGCTTTTGGTCTAACCATTGTGGCTCTAGTCTAGACTCTATGTTATACTTTTGATTTTTTGGATCACTTTCAGTTTGGCAATGATTTCTCCTTTATCACAAAAGTTACTGACTAGTGAGCCAGTAGTCAAGATACAGAGGGACAACGGGACCATCCATATTTCCTAATCTCCAGCATCTGCTTTGTGGATGGACACTGAATGTTGGGACAACCTTTTAAAAAACTGACTCAGATCTGAGATTTTACACCTTTCATTGTCTTTTCCTGGTTCATACATCTGATACTGGTTTTGAATGCATCTGTCCCCAGAAAGGGTTCATTTCCTTTCTGTCACTTACTGGGTAATACTCAAGACAGAAAGGTTACTATTATATTTGAAAAATTGGTACATCACTCCATTCACAAATATCATTCATGAATCAGCAATAGCAGTTTGATCCATAAAAATACCATGAGGTTCTGCCAATTGGCCCGAGTCCTTAGAAGCAGCCGGTGGAACACCCCCAGAAGTACTCTGGTGCATTTCTCTCTATGAAATCATAACAAATGATGACCAGCAAAGAGTGGCAAGGTGAACCAATACCATACAGCGTTGTCTACTGTCTGTTGGGTTATATTTATACCCTTCCAAACATTACATGTTCTCTCAAGAATCTGCTCTTGACATCACATGCTCTTTGGGTGCCTTCAGAAAAACACGATCGTCTGTTCTCAGCAAAACACCTTCCCATGTGTCTGTTTCAGCAAAAACATCCTCTCATAAGACAGTTTCCAGAAAAACATCACATGACACAACCAAGTCTCCAAAAAAACCCAGAAATTTCCACTTCATCTTTCTGCTTCTTTTTCCTGAGATATGGAGTCTTACAATTTTGCTCATGCTAGCCTCATATTCAGGGTCCTGCCTCAGCTTACCAACAGTGTATTGGACTTGATGACTTGTAACTACACAGAGTCCTAAGATGATTAAGAGTATCCCCAGACAATACTTGTTTTGCTTTAGGTGTGTTCTTTTTTTTTGTTTTTTTTTGGCTTTTCGAGACAGGGTTTCTCCGTATAGCCCTGGCCGTCCTGGAACTCACTCTGTAGACCAGGCTGTCCTCGAACTCAGAAATCTGCCTGCCTCTGCCTCCCAAGTGCTGGGATTAAAGGCGTGCGCCACCACGGCCGGCTGCTTTAGGTGTGTTCTTATCTTTCTCTTACAAAGCCATTAGTATTTAATCTGAAGGCTTTGTGTCATCTAAACACTGAGGCTTGATTAACTTTCTACCCTCTGTATCCCTCACAGTGGAGATTAAACTCCACTGTGAATTTTGGAGGAAACAAACCATATTCATACAGTTACAGCATACTTTGCTCATCTTAAATGTAATCATCTGAACTGTTCTAATTCAGTGAAGAACTTAAGTTTTGTTAATTTTCATCCTTCTACTTAAGTTATCTCTCTAAAATGTGCTCTTTTTTTCCCTTCATATTTCCTTGGATTTCTGCATGTTTCTTTCCACTTACTCCTTTTTCTGAGCACCTTCCCCACCCTGTTCATCAACTGTCATCTTTTCTAGTTTAAAATAGTTCTACTATGTTCTGTTCTTCATGATTCTACATTTCTTTTTTTTCTCATGAAAGTTCTAATGTACTTTAAGGATCTGTCTTGTCCATTTTCTTTTCACCCTATCCATTTCATATTTCTTTTAGGTAATCCTCTTTGTTTTTATTTATTTAGTTTTTTGAGACAAGGTTTCTTTCTGTAGCCTTGGCTGTCCTGGAACTCACTCTGTAGACCAGGCAGTCTGGCCTCGAATTCAGAAATCTGTCTGCTTCTGCTTCCCAAGTGCTGGGATTAAAGGCATGCACTGTGGCTTTCTTTGGTTTTAATTATCCAGTTTATATAAGTTTCTGGTTTCCAAAGGAGGAGAGCCTAAGTTTTCTTACTCTATTAATTCTTTTTTTTCCGAGACAGAGTTTCTCTGTATAGCCCTGGGTGTCCTCGAACTCAGAAATCCGCCTGCCTCTGCCTCCCAAGTGCTGGGATTAAAGACGTGCGCCACCACAGCTGGCTACTCCCTTAATTTTTGATTTTTTGAGATGGTATTCAAACCTAGGTGAAGACCTAGGTTGGTCTGGAATTCTATATACCTAGCCCATCCTCAAACTCATTCTATTTCTCTAGATGTATACTAGCTCATTCATCTCCTGCCTCATCTTTTAATCTCATATTCAATTACCATATAGAACAAAGGTCATATTTATTGGCACTCATGGAAGCTGCATCCCTGGAGCTCATGAAGGTGGTATCCCTGGAGCTCCTTGCATGACTTACGGGCAGCTTGACCTGAGTCTACACTCTCTTGCAGTTTCTATTGCTTATATAATCTTAAGGAAGAGCCTTGTGAATCTTGTATATTTCAAGACCTTCCTGAAACTTGAGTTATTTTATTTGTGAGCCTCTTAAAATTTCTTTTGCTTTCTAAGTCCTGACAAGCAAACTAGAGGACATTGTTATGCCACAGCTGGCCTCAAAATAGGTACCCTGCCTGTTCATTCGGAGTACTACACAGTTAAAAAAAAAATCATCAACAACAGCAAACTATATCTTAGCCAAGCTATACTGTAGCTGGGTGGTGGTGGTGGTGGTGGTGGTGGTGTACGCTTTTAATCCCAGCACTTGGAAGACAGAATAGGTGGTCCTGAGTTTAAGGCCAGCCTGGTCTACAGTCCAGGACAGCCAGGGCTAGCTAAAGAATCTGTTTGAACAAAACAAAACCCCAACACTATAACTTGTTTTTCTGAGGATATACCTTGAATTCCATGTATTACTTCTATATAAACACACCCAATTTGAGGGTCCCATCTGAAGTCACCTACCTAGTTCCTTATTCCCTTTTGGAGGCCACCCTCCTTTTCTTCTTGTCTTTCTCTCCCTTCCTTCCCTCATTCTGGAAATGTCTTGTTCTGTGACATAGGTTGGTTTTAGATTCTTGGGTCCTCCTGCCTTTGTCTTTTGAGTTCTGGGATTATAGGCATACATCACTCCGGGTGGAATCCACCCTCCCTGAAAAACCAAAGAGCTGTATTTATATATCATTAGTGGACTGAGAATTTTCAGTATTAACATTTATGATTTAACTACTTTCTAGTACATTTTAAAGATGCCTCCTTCCAAAAATGTAGCAAATGCTGTTAATAACTGTAGTTGTAGGTTCCCATAGGTAAATGTTAAGTTATTAACATGTTTAAGCTAAATAACAATAATAAGAGGCAAGTGGCTAAGGTCATTAGAGTTAACTTTGAATTAAAAAGATTCTGGTATCTACATCCTGCTGTGATTCTCTATATGATAGATTGATTAGCACATTAGCACAGTTTTGGGGGCATATTTTTTGATTCAGGGTCTCACTTTGTAGTTTAGGATGACTTTGAACTTGCTATGTTACCACTGCTGGCTTTGAACTCTGGATCCTCTTGCTTCAGCCTCCCAAGTGCTATTATGTATGCCACCACACCCACCCGTAGAGTTTTAGTTTATAAATTAAATTATGATAATTTATTTAGTCTTTACATCATGTTTTTAGTTTCTGTTTAGACTGAATACTTAACAAATTATAGCCTATAGTGCTCTTATGAGAAAGTGTGTTGGCATTCATTTAAGGAATCAGTAATTTAAAAGTACTATGGAACCCGAGGAAAGTAGCTTTTAGTCTACCCACTGTAGTCTTAGACCCTATCAATGTGCCTGGCAATGGTAGACATTTTTACCTTTTGGTAGTTGTTACTAGGTTTTGAAAGTCTTGTGTGAAAGCAGTGTATAATGAAATTTGCAAAATCTGTTAGGTACTTGCTCCCTCTTGTGGCTAGAAATGAGAATGTAACCTCTTACTACAATCCATTCTCCAATTTGCTACTAAAAGATCAGCAGTTTTGTGAAATTTACCAAAACACTACTGTTTTGAAGCTTTTATTTCAATTTTACCAACCTAATTTTTTAGTTCACATAAACTCGTTATTGCTCTAGTGTTTTTTTTCTTTCAAATAAAGGAGAGAATTTATAACTCTCCAGAATAAAATTTGTATAATAGTAGTCATAAACCACATAATGGTGTTTTGGTCAAGAGCTGCATATACAATGATGGTGTCATAAGATTATAATAGAGCTGAAAAAATATGGAGCCAGGTTTGTTCTGTTGGCATAAACCCATTAATCATGATTTGTTATTGTTTTAAATATTGCATAAGTTACTGATATGTTCATGAGAAATTTTACATCTTTGTTGATGAGGATGATTGCTATGAATCTGGAGCAGTTCTAGACTTATCTGGTGCTGCATGCCAATTAGATGAGATTGGGACAGTATGTATGTGAGCTGCAGTAGGACTTGGTGACATACATAGATTTAGTCTTTCTTTTTGGAACATGCTACTGCTAATATAGCTCAGGCTGGTCTTCCACTGTAGTATTGGCTGGCTTCAACCTGGTCACCTTGCTTCTAACTCCTAAGTGCTAGGATTACACATGTGTATATCATGTGTTTATGCTGTGCTAGGGTTGGTCCCAGGGCCTTCCTTACATACACTAATCATGCCCTCTTCCAGTTGAGTTACATCTCAGCCCCTGAGGACACTTTGGAGAGCACTGCCTACAACATTTTCTAGCAGCCTTTCCTAATTTGAAAATGCTCAGTAAAGGAATTTTAAAATATGTCTTCTCAGGGCTGGAAAGATGGCTCAGCTGTTAAGAGCACTTGTTGCTTTACCAGAGGATTAGGTTTTGATTCCTAGCACCCACATGGTGGTTCATACCCTAAATAACTCTAGTTCTAGAGCATTCAATAACTCTTCTGACCACTGTGGTCACCAGACATGCAAATGGTACACATACATATATGTAGGCAAAACACTCAGACATAAAATAATAAATAAGTCTAATAAAAATTATAAAAAAGAAATGTATTCTTAGCTAAGTTGGTACAGTATAAGATCTCATTTTCCTTATATACTCCCATCATTGGCTAAACCATACCTCATTTGCTTATTTTAGAGGCCATGAAACTGCTACTGTAACTTGCTTATAGTCTAATTTCATAAGTGCGACTCTCAGGAACTACAATGTATCTGCTAGTACTTCTGCCACACTGTTGACTCTATTAGACAAGGAAGTGTTGTACTCAATACCACATAGAAGATGACAATACTGAGAGTCACATTTTGCCTCCATATGTCTCAGTCTTATCTGAATGTTTTCTTATCCATCACAAGGCCAGTCCAGCTGCTGCCATAGCAAGATGGCACGCACAAATGTAACATAGGGAAGAATGGCTTTATTTGGGTTGTCCTTACTGCTCCACTCTCAGGTGCCCTATGTCTTAGAACACATAGAAGGTGATATGCTAGATTCATCTTTGGTTCTAATCTTAATCTCTCCTTATTTGGGGACAGTTATGTTTCATGACTTATCTTGAAGAGCTGTGAACGAATTCAGTATAGATAAGGATCTAATAATAGACCAAGGACACAATTCTGTTTAAGTCTAGCTTTGTGGACCAGGGAGTTTATTGGGGTTACTTAAAGAAGCATGAGCCACTCTTTAGTAGAGCTGCCTACAAGTTACACAGATGTTGTAACTTTCCACTGTAGTCATCCAGTGATGTAGCTTTTGTGAGTCATTAGAGATGTTGCTGTAAGTAGCTCCAGTAAATCCATTGGTTCATCAACTGAGACTTGGGTGGATATTGTTGGTGCCCATTGGCATGAATATGTTTGCTCATGAGCAACTAGAAGAAAGATTGTGCATCAGGAGAAATATACTAAGTATAATATCCATCTCTCTCTTTTAACTCATTTAGGAGGGAACAGGAATGGACAGAGAGAAAGCTAGGTAACTTTATGAAGCAATTAATAAGGTAAGATATAGTTAAGTGGAAAGAAGTCACTACAGACAACCACTTGGGAGAAAAAGAGAAGGAACTGTTGTCATGCTCCTCATGCATGTGTTTTGTGCCATTCACCTGAAATACCTCAAATAACTAGTTAATGTGTTAATAGTTCTACAGATTTTGAATAGATTTTCCTCATTGACTGTCTCCAATCCAAAAGTCTACAGTCTCATGTTCCAAAATGTAAAACATTTTGAGTATCTGATGCTGAACAGATTTTAGCATTGGAACTTACTGGATTCTCAGAATAGGGGTATTCAATGGATGAAGGACTTTCAGTCTTAAAATCTGAGTCCTTTTTCTTTTCCTTTTCTTCTTCCTCCTCCTCCTCTCCCTTCTCTTTCTCTTCTTTTTATTGGCATTTGTCAAATGAAATGTTAAATGTAAAGTAAACCTTTCAGATTATTTTGTTTTGATGCAAAAAGTCCAGTAGTTTTGGAGAAAAGTTTAATAGTAGGTGGGCATTTGGAGGGAAACATTGATTTCCGTCAAATAGTTTTGTTTAGAGGAGAAGGTTGCTTACTTGAAAAAAAAAATGCACTTGACTGGTCTGTATAATTTGGTGTACTTATATGCCTATGGTATCATGATCAAAATTCCCTCTTTGATGTATTTGAAAATGAATAGAAAGTTCTAATTTTAAGATACTTCTAGGATTTAATCATAGTTGTTAAAATAGTTGTTTTTGATATTTCTATGAAACATCTTCAAGTAATGAGAAAGGTTGGTTTTCTTATCAGAAATTCATGGTCTGATCCTTTGCTCTGCAGACTTAAGTATTATATTTTATATTTGTTATTGTTCAGTGGTAATGTTCTGGGGAAGTGGCTCAGAATAGCAGCTTGATTGGAGACTGATGTTTTCAAAAATGATTCCCCCCCCCCCCCACGGGGTTTCTCTGTGTAGCCCTGGCTGTCCTGGAACTCACTTTGTAGACCAGGCTGGCCTCGAACTCAGAAATCCGCCTGCTTCTGCCTCCCGATTTCTGATTTCTGGGATTAAAGGCGTGGGCCACCACCGCCTGGCCAAATGATTTATTTTTATTTTATGTCTATGTCTGCATGCATTGTCTGTAGCGTACGTGTACCTGGTATCCATGGTGGTCAGAGTAACATCATCAGATCTTTTCTTTTGGAACTGGAATTGCAGATGATTATCAGCCACCATGTGGGTCCTTAGAAGCCAGCTACTCTTAATTACTCCGTCATCTCTCCAGCCCTGAGATGAATCTTTTAAACGAGAATTGTGTGTGTGAACATGCACACTCGAACGCAGGGTCTTGTTTTGCCCAGGCTGGTCTTGAACTGCCCATGTACTGACCTTGAATTCTTGATCCTCTGATCTTGAATTACTGGTTTTGAACTCCTGACTCCCTAGTGTTGGGATTACTTATTAAACAGAATATTAATTTAAAAAGGAGTGAATACTTTAATGTTGAGCATAGTATTTGTAATCATTATTTATGATACCTTTTTCTGGCATTAGCATACCAGAAAAACCAGTTTGGCCATCAGTAGGTGAATTTGTTAAGCACTGAAGCAGAATAAACTATGAATTGTTTTGTCAGATGGTAAGTCTAGAGAAATTCCTGCTCCATTTCTAGTGTTTGAATATTCACACCATTGTTTAGTACTCTTTTAGGTGGTGTGTGTAAGAGAGACACACCGAGAGAAATATAGAGACAGTCTCACTATATCCAGCCTCTGGCTTGGAACATTATCTGTAGACTAGGTTCACCTTGAACTTCTAAGAGATCCATATGCCTCTGTCTCCAAGGTGCTGGGACTAAAGGTGTGCATTGCTACACCTGGCTCTATTAGTATCTTTAAAATACTGTAGCTTTTAATTTTTCAAAATCTACTTTTAATAACGGTTCTTAAATGCTTTAACCTCTCTTCTATCTTACCACCCGTCAGAGGTAGGGAAAAGAAAGGTTATTATGATACGTAGGAGAGTGGACCTGTTTAGAAATGGTTCTTTGGGGCTGGCAAGATGGTTCAGTGGGTAAGAGCACTGACTGCTCTTCCAAAGGTCCTGAGTTCAAATCCCAGCAACCACATGGTGGTCCACAACCACCCTTAATGAGATCTGATGCCCTCTTCTGGTGTCTGAAGACAGCTACAGTATACTTATGTATAATAATAAATAAATCTTTTTTAAAAAAAGGTTCTTTGGAGCAAATCCCATCTCTTTTTCAGGAAATCAGCAGTTCATTTGATCCACTCACAAACACTTCACATATATACCAGAAGTTCAGTTCAGTAGTCAGGATAGCAGTAGTGGTGGCAGGACCTAGCAGGGGCATGAGTCAGCAGGAGGGATTTAGACTAGGAGACACCAGAAGTTCTCTGCTGTGCCTCTCTCAACAAAGTGGTGAAGATCAGTGAAGACTTCAGACCAAGAAGCATTGCAGAGCTGGCTGTAACAGCAGACCAAACCCCTGTCACTGTCCGTTGGGTCCTATTTATACTCTCTCCAAACATCACATGTCCTTTACCAGTCTTACCTCACCATAGTGTCTTACCTCAGCACGTGAGTCTGTTTCAGCAAAACTCCATGTGAGTCTGTATCATCAGACATCACTTGGCTAATTAGAGTCTTCGGAAGTGGCAAGTAGCAGTGGAACCTCTTGGAGATTTTTGGTATGTTTCTCTCTATGAAGTCAGGACAAATGGAGCTTAACAACACATGTAAGGTGAATCAATACATTCGTGCTGTTATTGAAGAACCCTTCATCATTTGTCCTTTCACATGCTTGCTTTAGCAAAATATCCTTTCACCTGTGTCTGCTTCACAAGTCTGCTTTAGCAAAACACCATTCAACACAACTGACTTTCCAAAGAACCCTTAAGTTTCCACTTCAAGATACCTTTGTAGCGATTATTTTGGAAAGTAATAAACAAATGCTAATTTTAAGATTCCCTTCTTCCAGCTGGGCGTGGTGGCCCACGCCTTTAATCCCAGCACTCAGGAGGCAGAGGCAGGTGAATTTCTGAGTTCGAGGCCAGCCTTGTCTATAGAGTTCCAGGACATCCAGGGCTACACAGAGAAACCCTGTCTCGAAAAACCAAAAAGAAAAAAAAAAAAAAAAAAAAAAAGATTCCCTTCTTCCCTCTCCCTCACTCCCTTCTTTTCCCCCTCTCCCTGCTTTCTTCCCTGGGTTCTGCTATAGCCCAAGCTTGAGGCAAGCTTGTTATAAAGCAAAGGATTACTGATCGTCATGATGATGATAATCACCATCATTAATTTACGTATATGAGTGTCACCTGTATGCATGTCTGTGCACCAGTTTTTTTGGAGGCCATAAAGGGCGCTGGTCTTGCTGGTTTTGGAGTTACAAGCCACTATGTAGGTGGTGGGAATTGAATCTTAGTCCTGTGGAAGATCAGCAAGTGCTTGTAACCAATGAGCAATTTTTCCAGTCCCAATTTTATTATTTTCTAATTATGAGCATATGTGTGTTTCTGTGTGTGGGTATGCAAGTGAGTGCAGGTGCCTTCAGAGGCAAGAGGCATTGATTTCCTGGAGTAGGAGTTAGAAGTGGTTTGTGAACTACCTGATGTGAGTATTGGAATTGAAGTTGGGTCCTCTGGAAGGCCAGTAAGTGTTTTTTAGCCATTGAGACATCTCTCCAGAACTCTTTCTATTGTTGTTGTTGTTATAAAGTTATATAATATGTAATTAGTGAAGTCCTGTATTTTTTTTATCTATTATTAGTCAAATGTAATTACTGTTGTTGTTAACCCTGTTCATGAAAACAATGAAAATTAAGTACTTTGGCATTTCATTAATAAAAACTATCTAGAAATGTTATGGTTTGCAATTTGTAAGGATACTTGGAGACATGTTTTAAAAGATCTTAAAACTGTGTAGCTGTTAACTGACAACTTTTCCCAAGAACACTAAATTTCATTGGATTTTTTTAATTTAAAAATTTATTTATTCTCCCTCTTCCTCCCTTTTCCTTCTCCCCTGCCCCCACTTCATGTGGTGTGTGTGTGTGTGTGTGTGTGTGTGTGTGTGTGAATGCATGCCACATTGCATGCGTGAAGGTCAGACAATCTTACAGGAATGGGTTCTTTTTTCTTCATGTGGGTCCAGGGATCAGGCTATCCAGCTTGGTGCCAAGCTGCAACGTTTTAGCACCTTGAGAACAATACATTAGAGGTTACTATAGGGATAATTTCTTGTGTACTATGTGGAAACACTACCTGTCAATAAATGAAAAAGAAACTGGTATGTATCAAGATTGTGAGATGCAATTTCTTTTTACATGCAAAACAACCTTTAGTTTTCATTCATTAGTTACTTAGAGCCTTTTGGATTGGAAAAGTTGGAAGACTTTCTTTCTATAGTATTCCTTTAGAGGCTTTAGTGTGATGAAATGCATTATGATTTTCCCAGAAATGGGATTGTTTGACAGGAAAGTTGTTTTTCCATACATTTCTCAGATAGTTAAAATTCTTTGACAAGTGCTGGAACTATTTCATAAGAAAGAATAAAATTTGGAAAGACAAATAAATGGAAAGTGTTAATGAAGTAAAACATCTCTGTGAAACATACAAAGTATGGGGTACTACTTGTTCCTATCAGCTGCACAGGTCTTTTAAAATAAGTGGAACATCTTAAATATATAAGGCGAGGCATCCTAGAGTACTCAGAAGGAGACTGAAGGATATTGCTGAACACAACTTTAAAGGAAGCTCCAGTAGTAATCAGTTATTTCCAGGTACATCAGAGAACAAGGCTCAAGAATATTTACAGAGATATCTAGCACCCAAATATGAAAAAGTCATAATATTTGGACAGAATTGTAGGTTATCAAGCATAAAGAATCAGGTATTGACACATAATCACAAGAAAATTCAATCACTATTCAATGTATATATAACTATAAATAGATTTATAAATGATAGACTTAGTAGAAATGGTCATTGAATGATACTTCTCTGTTGGACAGTCCTGGTGTTTATAAGAAAAGCTCAGCAAACCTCAGGGAGTAAACTAGTGAGCAGCATTCCTAAATGGCCCTGCTTTAGTTCCTGCCTCAGGTTCCTTCCCTGAGTTTCTCACCTCTTGATGGTGGACTGTAAGCTATAACAGAAGACAATCTATCTCCTCCTCTAAGCTGCTTTTGGCTATGGTGTCTTTATCTCAGCAATAGAAAGCACACTGTGACATGCCTTAAGCATCTTCTGTGACTTTCCTGAAGTGATGGACTGTGACTTAGAGTTGTGTTTTAAAGTAAACTCTTTCCCACTAAATTGCTTCTGTCAGAGTACTTTATCACACCAACAGAAGTGACACCAGGACAGTATCTTTGAAACATTGATTTCTCTTTATTAAAATGGGCATGGTAGCCGGGCAGTGGTGGCGCACGCCTTTAATCCCAGCACTTGGGAGGCAAGAGGCAGGAAGATTTCTGAGTTCAAGGCCAGCCTGATCTACAGAGTGAGTTCTAGGACAGCTAGGGCTAAATGGGCATAGTAGCTACTTCAAAAGATTCTTAAGAGGACTGAATGAAATGTGAGTTACTTGGTTCATATTAACTTGTTAACTTTTTAATGCGTAAGATTTTTTTAAACATTTATTTATTTTATGCATATGAGTATACCACCATTGCTCTCTTTTGACACACCAGAAGAGGGTACCAGACCCCATTACAGATCCACCATGTGGTTGCTGGGAATTGAACTCGGGACCTCTGGAAGAGCAGTTGGTGCTCTTAACCGCTGAGCCATCTCTCCAGCCCAATGTTTAAGAATTTTAAGAGGCGGGCTGGTGAGATGGCTCAGTGGGTAAGAGCACCCGACTGCTCTTCCGAAGGTCCGGAGTTCAAATCCCAGCAACCACATGGTGGCTCATAACCATCCGTAACAAGGTCTGACTCCCTCTTCTGGAGTGTCTGAAGACAGCTACAGTGTACTTACATATAATAAATAAATAAACCTTAAAAAAAAAGAATTTTAAGAGGCATATATTTAACACTTGTGATTATTGAGAGGATCAAAGACTTGATCATAATAAAGGCTTGGCTCATAATAAATAATGTGCTAGTTAGTTCTGAATGTTTAAGAGTTTTATGCTTATGGTAACAGATTGGTTTGAATGTTCTTTATGGCTTCATATTCATAATTTGAGAATTGTGCTACTTGAATGTTCTAAATTGTGTTTGGATAGTTGAATTTTGTTTTCTTGTTTCCTAGTATTAGGGAAAAATGCAAAGGCACTGCCTCCAGCAGGTGTTTCTGTGTCTGTCTCAGAGTTCTATTTCTTGACTTTCTGCTAATTTGTTTGTTTGTTTGTTTTGGCTTGGAACTCACTATTCAGTCCACGATGGCCTGGAACTCAACAAAGATATGCCTGCCTCTGCCTCCCAAATGCTCGGATTAAAGACATACACCACCATTCCTGGTCAGAAACTGTATTCATTCATTCATTCATTCATTCATTCATTCATTCATTCATTCAATTTTGATTGTGTATGTGTGCTTTGGCACACATGTAAAGTCAGGACAACTTACAAGACTTGTTTCTCCAAGATCAGCAAGATGGACTACATCGATTTTATCTTACAGAGTGGGAAGGGTATAGTGGTGGTGGGGACTGTCTTGATGTCTGGAATGGGGAAAGCAGACTGAATCTTTGATGAGTCATCCAGCCTTTAGGGGATAGATAGTGTCTGTGACACTCCCTCCCCTTACGTTCCTTAGACTTGCGGTACTGTGTGATGTGCAATAGCTTCCTTTAGGCCTCTCCTTTATAGTATTAAATGTTCTGCTGTCTGAGGTTGGATCTGAGGTTGGATATGTAGTTTGTGGTGGCTTAGAAAAACATTCTAAGCACAAAATAAATGTTTCTAAGTAAACAAACAACCATAAAAAACAAAAAACCACCACCACCACCACCAACAAAAAACAACCCGTGCTGGGCGTGGTGGTGCACGCCTTTAATCCCAGCACTGAGGAGGCAGAGGCAGGCGGATTTCTGAGTTTGAGGCCAGTCTGGTCGACAGAGTGAGTTCCAGGACAGCCAGGGCTACACAGAGAAACCCTGTCTCGAAAAACAAAAAACAAACAAACGAAAACAACCCAAGACTTGTTTCTCTTCTTTCATAATGTAGATCCCAGGAATTGAGCTGAGGTCACTAGGGTTGGTGCCTTTACTCACTGGGTCATCTCTCTGTCCCTGCCTGGCTTACTAAGACTCATGTATAAACTACTCAGAAGTATGAACCACTGAATAGCTTGACTTCATTTATATATGTTACAACTTAAATTATGTCTTATATACCCTTATGTTTTAAGTTTGATCCTATTTCTAAAATATTAACATACATATTTGCTTGGTTTTTAGGCATGTACTGGTATTGAAAACATCGATGAAGCTATTACACTGCTTGAGCAAAATAACTGGGACTTGGTGGTAAGTATTCTTTGATCTATGTTCTAACTATATGAATTCTTGAATGGCCTTAACATGAATGTCTCAGCATACCATAACCAATGTAAAACTTAGGTGAATAGATATATCCCATTTTCATTTTTAATATGAAATTGTAATTTAGCTCAATATTAAATTACTGGATAATTTTGAATATTTAGATAATTGAAATGATTTAAAGAGTTTTCCTTTTCTTCTCTATGTCTCATGGTCATCCCTTTGGATGAGGACTCAGTGTCCTTGACTGATGAGCACTAACTAGTCTGTTCTTGCTTCCTGAGGTATTACTGATGATCACTGCATTTTAAAAAGTTAGTTAAGAATTAGTAATCTACTGTGTTTTCTTTTTGAATTGTGGTTATTTTATCATAAAGATGGTTTAGTTTTTAAAAACTTTTTGGTGGTAACAAAAGGGAAAGGCTAGCATAACACTACATTTTCATACCTTGCAAGACAAATCCGAAATTTGTATTAGAATAGATTTGTATTGGAACAGATTGTATTGGAATGACATTTCCATTAAGATGTATGTATACATATCCCTCAGTATCTTGGAAATATTAAAGTAATTGAAATCACAATTTTGAAATGGTGATTTTTTTTTCTTTATTTAGTTTGCTCTTTTTTAGAAACAGAGTGTCCTTATGTAGTTTAGCCTGTCCTGGAACTTATCAGTTTATATTGGCCTCAAACATACAGTTCTCTTTACTCAGATTCCTGAGTGCTGCTAGATTCTGGCTGTGTTCCATTGTACCTGCCTAGAATTGATATTTAAAAGTCAGAATTTAAGATGTATGCTTAAAGTGAGATTATATGCTCGCTTTATATGTTACATGGACTTATATAGTTCTGTCAGTGCATTATATAGGTTATATAAAATATATATTATATTTTTATATTTTATTCTTTTGTATTAATAGTGTCTTCACGCAATGTAAAATCAGACTGTAAAAGTGAGATAAAAAATTTGCAACCTGATATTTATTGGTTGAACATTCCTAGTCCATAAATCCCAAATCCAAATGTTAAAAAGTTGAAACATTTTATTGATCACATGCCACATTGAAAGTTAAAGATGTTGGATCAGGTTGAAGTTCATATTTTTTTGATTAGGAATGTTCAAACAATAAATACTTGTAAAAACTGAAAAAAGTTATCTGAAAAAATTTGGTTCTAAATATTTCAATAAAATATTCTACCTCAAATCTCTTTTAATATCGTAACTCACAGTTCAAAATATTCATTTCAGAGTTGTATGTCTATTACAGTTGTTTTTAAAATTACGTCAGTAAACTTTATTATATATTAATATTTTTATAACCCATATTTACTTACTATTACATTAACATTTTTCTATCTATCTAAGTATGGCTGCTCATTTTGTAAAGGTTTGCATAGTGTTTCATGTTGTTGTAGTACAACAGTTTTACCATTCTTGTTCTGGTGGGCATTTAAGGTTGTTGCAGTACTTTGCAATATTGTAACCATTGCTGTATAAAAACATTCTTACATATGTGTATTGTATATTCAACCTATTTTTTTCTAGAAGAAATCAAACATACTCAATTTATAACTGAATTTCTGTTTCAGACTATATGACTATTTTAGGCGTATGGATACTTACAGCCTAATGAACTTACAGATTTAATTATTTACATTCTGCTAATTATGTGGAGATGGCTCTTTTTACTTAAATCAGTGTAGCTGCTGTCCTCTCCCTTCAGATTCTGTTTCTCTGTCTTTATTTCTTGGTCTTCTTGTCTGTTTGTCTGTCTGTTGTGTATTTTGGTACAGGAAAATTGAAAAATATTTTTGCTGTCTGACATGCATTTATGCTTCACACTGACCATTTTATATCCTAAGAAGTCATTGTTGTAGATGACAGTTTAGTGTATAGTGGGGAGAGGGAGCAAAATATTTGTGGTGATGCTTCTGGGCTACTTGTCCTGAAACCTCTTTGCAATAGTAAATATATTGTTTTATTTAGCCTGTGAATATTTGGTGTATTCTTCTGGTCAAGCTGGTAAAAATCATTGGGGAGGTTTAAAGCCCATCAAGCCACTCTTGACTGGCAAAACCAGAAAGAATAAAGGAAAAAGAAAAGGAAGAGCGAGAATAATGGGCTGTTGTGCGTTGATGTGGGGATTTACAGTTTAGGAGTGGGTGGGGTAGGGATCTATGTTGTACACCTTAATCTCCTTTTCTACTGGCTTGAATTCATTAATTTTAAAGTTTAAGATGAATATTGTCTTAACCCAGCCTTTTAAGAGCATAGCACAAGAATTTTTCCAGATGGTGTTGGTACATGAGTGATAATGTGCTTTTCATGTATTTTTGACTCACTTGATTTTGAAAATATTGTCAAATACCCTCGTTTCCTCCTCCTGCCTCCCTCCCTCCATCCCCCTCTCCCTTTCCCCTTCCCTCCCTCCCTCCCTCCTTCCCTTCTTTGTTCTTTCCTTCTCCCTCCTTTACCTTTGTCCTACCTTTTCTGGTCTGTGTTCTTTATTCTCTCTCTCTCTCAGGTTTCTGGGGTATTGAAGCTGGGTCTTACGCATAGGAGGAAAGTTTTCTATCACCAAGTTACGCCTCTTTATAGTGTTTTACAACTATAACTTTTTCATTTGAAATCATCTTTTAGCTGGCAATATATCTTCCACTTTTATTTACATTGCAAGTTGCTGTACTTTTTTGTCCCTACTTGGTGCATTTTACCATTTCTCCTCTTTTTATACATTATTCACTTAGTGTGTGTGAAATGAAACTTAAGTAAGTGACATAGCACATTACTAGTTCAAACTGTCATGGAACTTTTAATATGCTGTACTCCATTTTCTGTGTTTATTTTGTGTCTGAATTAGACCTTTCATTGGTCTATATTTCATAAATTTTATAGAATACTTTGTGTAATTTAAAATTTTAACTTAGGGTATCTTTAATTTTTCACATTTTTATCACTTATACCTTTATGCATAATTATTAGAAAACTATAAAGAAATATGTGTTTGGCACTGTAATCAGGAATGTGATGAACTATTATATGAAAAACTATTATAATGAAAAACTTACTCATTGAGTGTTCGTGAATGTCATAAATCTAGGTTTTTACTAGATAGGTATGATGAATAAAAAAACATGTCACAAGATGGATGCAGTGGCATATACCCCTAATCACATCCTTCAGGAGACAGAGGCAGGTTGATTTTTTTTGAGTTTCAGGGCAACCTGCTCCATGTAGTGAGTTCAGGGCCAGCCAGGACAACACAGTGAGGCCCCGTCTCCAGCAAACAAAGAAAAGGAAAAGGAAAAGGAAAAGGAAAAAGGAAAAGAAAATGTAACACAGTGATCTCTATTAGACAGTTTGCTTTCTGTTGCTGTACCAAAATATCTAAGACTGGTTACTTTATGAAGAATAGAAGTCATGTTAGCTTTGCAGTACTATATCAAACCTGAGGTAATCAACTTCAAAAGAGAAAAGGCTTATTTGACTTATAATTTTGAAGGTTTTCACTCATTATTGCTTCACACTGTTAATTTTAGGCATATGCTAAGCATATATGTTAAGCATGGCAGGAGCACATTGCAAAAGAAGTAGTAACATCCAAGGAACAAAGTGGGGTTGGTTCCCAGTCTCTCCTTCAAAGGTGCATTTTCAACCATGTAACTTCCTTCTGTTATGCTCCATTTTGTATAGGTTTCATGATATGCATCCCCCTAAGATCTTGGATGAGGGGGACAAACTTCCAAATCCTGTTCCATGTCTGGTTCCAAAAGGTATAGGTAGCTCTGCCTTTCTTGACTACCTGTAACATGTTTCTCTCTTCTGGCTTGGATCCACTCCCTGTGTGCAGTTCTCCTTATTAGATGTCTCATGTCTCTGGCTATGTAACATCTTGGGAGTCTCCATTGCAACGCAGGCTTCACTTCTACAGCTTCATGCCGTGGCATCTCATGGCTTCTAGGCAGGGACTTCCCTGTCAGATATTGCTTATTAGCCTCAGTGGCTCTTTGAAACTGGTGGAAGATTTCACTACTCATTTTCTTGTGTATCTTTGCCATGTGGATGACACTGCCAGTTCATCTGCCAGCTTGGGGTGGACCCTCACTCCCTTGAATCACCTCAGCAGCAGCTTTGATTTCAGTGCTTTCCTGAAACCTTATGATCTCTTCTACTGATTGGAAATTTAGCTAGGTGGGGTCTTGCCCTGAGGGCACTTTTTTTCTTTATTCCAATGCAGATTTTGCCTGAGAGCTTTTTATAACAAATCCCTCTGCCATTATCCTATTAATCGTTAATCTAGTAATGAATGAAACCCTTAACAAGGACAGAGCCTTTATGTCCCAGTCACCTCTCAAATGTCCCACTTTGCATATAATTAATGTATGATTTTGGTGTTTAATCACCCCACCCCATCCCCCTACAGATTCTTACTTTGTAGCTCTGGCTGATCTGAAACTTAATATATAGACCAGCCTGGCCTGAAACTCACAGAGATTCAGCCACTGCATCCAGCCTGCTTAATTTTTATCACAGGAAATTTTGGGCGATACATTCATGTTATAGTCCTTAACTTGAAAAATGTGCTGAAAAATTGGTGAGTGTAAGCTTAGCTTTTTTCAAACCCTATTTTCTCCCTCCCTCCCTCCCTCCCTCCCTCCCTCCCTCC
>NC_034595.1:60487111-60500176 GCF_900095145.1 Mus pahari
TTTTTGGTTTTTTGAGACAGGGTTTCTCTGTGTATCTCTGGCTGTCCTGGAACTCACTTTGTAGACCAGGCTGGCCTGAAACTCAGAAATCCGCCCGCCTCTGCCTCCCAAGTGCTGGGATTAAAGGCGTGCCCCACCACCGCCCGGCCAAGCCCTATTTTCTTAATAGGTTTTTACATGCTTTAACCTCCCTTCTAGCCCACCACACACCAGAGTTAGTGGAAAAGAAAGGTTATTAGGATACAGAGGAATGTGGACCTGTTTAGAAATTGTTCTTTGGAGCATATCCAATTTGGATCCCAGTTCAGTTCACAGGATTCAGCCGTGGCAGCTTGTTCTACTTGTAAACACTTCACGAATATACCAACAGTCTAGTTCAGTGGTGTTGGGATAGCAATCAGCAATCAGCAGCGGTGGTGGCATGACTTAGCAGAAGCAGCCAGGCCTCTGCCAAATCTGCACAAGTCAGCAGGAGCAACCAGGACCACCAGGGATGCCAGGAGAGGTTCTTGGCTGTGCCTCTCTCAGTGAAGACATGAGACCAAGAAGTGTTGCAAAGCTAGCTATGCAAGCCCCTATTTATACTCTCGTTGAGTCCTATTTATACTCTCTCCAAACATGTGTTCTCCATGGTACTTGACTCACCACTCTCTCTTAGCACAACTCCATGTGAGTTTGTATCGGCTAACCTCACTCTGCCAATCAGCCAGAGTCTGCAGAAGCAGCAAGAAGCTGCCAGAGCACCACCAGAGGTTTTTTTGGTGCATTCTCTCTATGCACTCAAAACAAATTGAGCTCAGTTATGCAGTGTAAGGCAAACCAATACCTGTGTGTCATTATGGAAGAATCCTTCACCACAAGTCCTTTCATGTGCCCGTTTTAGCAAAGCATCCTTTCACCCGTGTCTGCTTCAGTGAAACGTTCCTTCATGTGTCTGCTTTAGCAAAGCATCATTAGACCTTTGTCTGCTTCAAGAAAACACCCTTTAATACAACTGACTTTCCAAAGAAACCAGAAATTTTGACTTAGGTGAGACACGTTGTGTCTAATTCTTGTTCATACATTCAGGATTGAGAATAACTTTCTTAAAAGGTAATGTTCATAATGTTTTACTATTTTGTTGATTTAGTCACACAAATAACAAATATTGTCTGTGAAAATACAATCTAGTCCCAAGAATTCTAGTTATTAGTCACTTTGTCTGATCCTGCAAAATTATTTTGAGTATATGATTATTCACAAAGAAGTGCTTCTAAGTCCTGTATTTTCAGTACTTTACAGTTGGCAGTATTTATTTTCAAGTGATTAAAGGTTATATATGCTAGAATTCTGAAAGTAAAATAGCATGAACATTACTATTCTGGGAGTGATTCTTGCCTCATTCACTTGATTGTACTATGCGGTTCCTACTGCTGTCTACCTCAGATTATTTCCCACATTATCCTGTGCCTGTGGTTAAGATAAGATAAATACCATTGCAGTGGAGATTATTTCTTAGAAGATGAGTCTGAGTTTCCATTTATATCTACAAAGGTACATGAGGAAGAATGGTTGACATCGAGTTAGAATCTTTCAACTGAAAATGACCTTTGATAATGAATGTGATGGTTCCAGATTGTAACCTGAGCTCTAGAACTGATTCACTGTTCAGTTCCTGTTTTCAGCATAAAAGAGAATTTGGGCTGGAGGAAAACACAAAACTATATAATTTACATAGTTTTGCATAAGTTAATGTTAGACAGCTAAGGATAGTGGCAAACAATGGATTAATATTGCTTAAAGTGCCCTGGTTTTCCAGTCCTATTATTTAGTGAGAGTGGCTTGACCATGTGGTTGTCTGTCAACCTCTTAACTTACTCATACGGAGGAAACAGTTTAGTCTAGCTTTTACTTGAGCTTTGATACTACATGATTTTGATACTACCCTAAAGTTATGTAGAACTGTGTCTTTCACTACCCTGCTCAGGATGTTTGTTGAGGTTCTTTTTTTTTTTTTTTTAAGATTTATTTTTTATTATATGTAAGTACACTGTAGCTTTCTTTAGACACACCAGAAGAGGGCATCAGATCTCATTATGGATGGTTGTAAACCACCATGTGGTTGCTGGGATTTGAACTCAGGACCTTCAGAAGAGCAGTCAGTGCTCTTACCCACTGAGCCATCTCACCAGCCCGTTTGTTGAGGTTCTTAACTATGAACTAATCTTCTACTTAAAAAGTGTTATGGATGCTTTCAGTTTTATGAATGGCTTAACCAGTGACATAATGAATTTCTGTCCTCAGAACGCAGCCAAGCATTTAGTACTTCATCAAGTGGCCTTCAGACACCTTTTGCATTTGTATAGCTGCTTGCTCTGAGAAAGGAGAAGTTGCTATGTAGGAATATCTCATACCAGATTTCTTCCTTGGCCTGGTCATTTTGTTTCTATTGAGGGACCATAAGCCTGTTATTTTTATACATATTCAATTTCTCAGGTTTTAGGTGCATAGCAATCTTATCTTCTGTCATTTCTCCCTTTTTCTAGATCTGATAGACACATGAAATCATTTACTTACATTATTTCATTTTATCCTCACAACAGCTCTGAAAAGTAAGTAGGTAGTATTAGTTTATATTTATGTATAGAAATTGGTACTCAGCAAAGTTAATCAAATTGTCCAAGGTCCTTTACATGCTAAGAAGTAAATAGGATTGGTTTTTCAACCCAGATAAGTCAGTCCATATAGAATTTTCATAGCTTAAAATAATAATAATGCCAGATTATTTTAAAAACAATGATCAGAATCTCCCTATACTCATACTTGGTATGCTGTTTCTTTCTTAACTTTTTCTTTCTACTGTTCACCTAACTTTATATTGCCAGGTTAAAGAGATTTTGCTTTATGTGTGTTTTTGCTTTGGTTCTCTTGAGAGTCTAGTGGGAAGACATTTTATTTTTTATTTTTTGGTCTGGTACACAAGCTAGGGGAAGGGAGGGTACCTAAGGCACCCGAGGAGTAGGATAGAGCAGGTTTTAGTATTTTAGAATCTTACCAGTAACATTTTATAGTCCATTTCTGTATGGCACTTATTGAAAAATAACTTCTCACACGTCCTTCTATTGTATTTTTTATGTAGACTTCATAATATTTTTCTTATTTATTTTTAGTTGTACTAATCTGCTATAAGGTCCATTATATAATACAATCTGTTTGAAAGTTTTTATTAGTTCTTCTGAAAAAAAAAAAAAAACTCTAGGTGACAAAAGAATGAATTTAGAGCAATTAATTTCTTTTCAAAGGAAAACCCAAATTGTTGCAAATGTGAAATTCTCAGTTTGTTAAACTAGTTTGAGGCCTGCAGTTTTTTTCAGATTCTATTTAATTTTACACTGTATTTTGAATTACTATCCCTTTAAACATAATTCTAAAATTACTTTATTACATGAACTATACATCTGTTCTTTTAAAAAGTATTATTAGTGTTCAGAGTCTCAAAGACCTAAAAAAAGTTGTATGTTTTAATCACTTACTAGAATATGATGTTAATTCTTAGACGTAGCTTGGAATATTGTGGCAAATACACTCAGTCCCTCAGTACTTAGAGTTTTCCATCTCTGAATGAAGTGAGCTTCAGGTTGAAAGTATTTGGGAACAGAAATTGCATTTATACTGAATATGTAGAGATTTTTTTTCTTGTAGTCTTTTTTCCCTAAAGATAGTATGAGAAGTATTTAAATGATATTATCTATATAGTATTTCCTTATTATCTATTGCAACTAATCTAGGGACAGTTGGAGGTATATGGGAGAATATATGGGGTTGTATGTAGAGAGTATGCCATGTTATTTATATAAGGAACTTTAAAATCTCAGACTTTGGTTGGGCTAGGGATAGTTGTCCTCCTGGAACCAAATCCCAGAACAGATACAAGGAAGAATGTCTTAGTTAGGGTTTCTATTGAAGAGACAGCCTGACCAGAGCAACTCTTATAAAGGAAAACATTTAATTGGGGGCTGGCTTACAATTTCAGAGATTTAGTCCATCATGAAATGAAACAGGAGTGTAGGCAGACATGGTGCTGGAGAAGGAGCTGAGAGTTCTACATCTTGATCTACAGGCAACAGGAAAGAGACTGGTTCGAATTTCTGAGACCTCAAAGCCCACCTCCTAGTAACATATCTCTGCCAACAAGGCCAGCCTTACTCCAAGTCCACAGCTCCTATTAATGCTGTTCCTTATGTGCCTATGGAGGCCGTTTTCTTTCAAAGCACCAAAGAGAGTTTTTTGTTTTATTTTTAGTAGTGCTTATTAAACCTACATTTAACTTTATTTTATTTTAATTTGTTATTTTTTTAAGTATAGAATAGAGTTTTTTCAGGGCATGGGAAGGGAAGAAGTCAAGAGGGTACTAGAGGCAGAGAAAGGCAGAGAGAAAGAGAAAGTAGAGAATTAGAGGCCAGCCATGAGAATGTGGAGAGAGAAGGGGGAAGGGAATGGAGAGAGAAGGGAGAAGGGAGGAAGAGGACAGAGGGAGCAAGAAGGCAAGAGCAAGAGAGCTTAGCCTACATTTTAGAACACAGTTAAACTACTTAATGAAGTAGTAGGGTTTCACTTTAGTGTCAGGAAATGAAAGGCATTATGTTAGTTCCCCAAAACTATTATTAGTATATATTGCTTTATGACCTAAGTATTTAATAGAAAAAGTTTATATTGTTTAGAAAATTGTTCATATCAAATGCTGTGTGATACTTTTTCACAGAATTATTAAATTTTTATTTTAAAAACCATAATTTGCATGATATTAGATAGCATTCCCAAAGTAAAATATTGTATATAGAAAGTAGGGTACATCAGACTTTTTTCTTTAGTAGCAGAGAATCTGTTTCCCAATATTTTATTTAAAACATTCAAGAATTCATTTACTAATGACTGTTATTTATAAATATTTCTATCTTTGCTAGTCTTTATAGAAAATACTGTTTGTTTTTCATTAATTTATTTATTTATTCATATTACATCCTGATTGCAGCTCTCTTCCCTCATTTCATCCCAGTTCCACTCCTACTTCTTCCTCCCTCCTTCCCCCTTTCATGGGTACCAGGCTATTGGGGTCTCCCAGCTCCTTGTTGCCGCCAAGCCTACCGAGAGGACCTCCCCAGATCTCCCAGAATGCAGCATCCTTGGACCCGCCTACGATCAGACCGCCGCCGGCCACTTAGGAGGGGGCTGGAGATTTTTCCATGTTATTTAAGCGGAGTTCGGTTATTAAACTTGGGAGCCTTGAACAGAATTTTGTCTAATTTTCCTCTTGCACATTCCATTTCAGCCAGCCCGCCTCTCAGGATGAACCCAGACCGGATTAAAGTGAGTTTTGTCAGAAACTCACACCAGGCTATCCTGGCAAATCAAATCACAGCAAAACTAGGTGCATCCTCTTCCATTGAGGACAGATGAAGGAGCCCAGCTAAGGGAAAGGGATCCAAGAGCAGGCAACAGAGTCAGAGACAGCCTCTACTCCAATTGTTAGGAGATGACCCAATTGTGGCAGACCAAACTGCCCATCTGCTACATATGTGTAGGGGGCCTAGGTCCAGGCCATCATGGGATTTGGATGGTGGTCCAGTTTCTGTGAGTCCCCAAGGTCCCAGGTTAGTTGACTTTGTAGGTCTTCTGTGCAGTCATTGAACCCTCTCCATCTCCTTCAATCCTTCCCCTCACTTTTCCATAAGATTCTCTAAATTCCACCTAATATTTGGCTGTGGGTTTTTGCATCTGTTCCCATCAGCTGCTATGCTGGGCTCCTGTCTGCAAGCATTGCAGAGTATCATTAATAGTGTTAGGGGCCGGCTTTCTCCCATGGGATGGGTTGGACCAGTCATTTCCTGGCCATTCTCTCAATCTTTGTTCCATCTTTATCTCTGTATATCTTCTAGGCAGGACAGATTTTGAATTGAAGGTTTTGTGAGTGGGTTGGTGTCCTCCCACCACTGGAGATCCTGCCTGGCTAGTAGGAGGTGGCCACTTCAGGCTTAATATCCCCAGCTGCTAGGAGTCCACTCTTTCCACAACTGATCCCCATCCTCATTCCCCTCCACTCCTTCTTCCATGCAGTTCCCTCCCTCCCTCCACCTATGATATCTTTTTTTTTTTTTGTTTTGTTTTTTTGTTTTTTTGTTTTTTTTTTGTTTTTCGAGCCAGGGCTTCTCTGTGTAGCCCTGGCCATCCTGGAACTCACTTTGTAGACCAGGCTGGCCTCGAACTCAGAAATCCACCTGCCTCTGCTTCCCGAGTGCTGGGATTAAAGGCGTGAGCCCCCACGCCCGGCATGATATCTATTTTATTTCCCCTCCTAAGTGTAGATTCAAGCATCCTTCCTTGGGCCTTATTTGTTACTTAGCTCCTTTTGTTGTCTGCATTGTAGCATGAAGATCTTTTCCCATTCTGTAGGCTGTTGTTTTGTTCTTTTTTTTTTTTTTTAATTTTTATTAGATATTTTCTTCCTTTACATTTCAAATGCTATCCCAAAAGTCCTCTATACCCTCCCCTCTGCCCTGCTCCCCAACCCACCCACTCCTGCTTCCTGGCCCTGGCATTCCCCTGTACTGCAGCATATAATCTTCGCAAGACCAAGGGCCTCTCCTCTCATTGATGGCCGACTAGGCCGTCCTCTGCTATATATGCAACTACAGACACAAACTCTGGGGGTACTGGTTAGTTCATATTGTTGTTCCTGTTGTTTTGTTCTAATGATGGTGTCTTTTGCCTTAAAGAATCTTTTCAGTTTCATGAAGTCCCACTTATTAGTTGTTGATCTTAGAGCCTGAGCTATAGGTGTCCTGTTCAGGAGGTTGTTTCCTGTACCAATCAATTCAAGGCTATCCCCCACTTTCTCTTCTATTAGATTTATTGTATCTCATTCTATGTTGAGGTCTTTGATTCACTTGGACTTGAATTTTGTATAGAGTGAAAAACAAGCATCTATTTACAGTCTTCTTCATGCAGACATTCAGTTAGACCAGCACCATTTGTGCTTTCTTTTTTCCAGTGTATGGTTTTGGCTTTGTCAAAAATCAAGTGTCCATAGGTATAGGATGTATACTATCATATCATCTGCAATTAGTGATACTTTGACTTCTTTCTTCCAATTTGTATTCCCTTGATCTCCTTTTGTTGTCTTATTGCTCCAGTTAGAACTTTAAGTACTTATATTAAATAGATACGGAGAGAGTAGGCAGCCTTGTTTTGTTCCTGACTTTAGTTTAATTGCTTTAAGTTTCTCTCCATTTAATTAGATGTTGGCTATTGGCTTGCTGTATATTATCTTTGTTGTGTTTAGGTATGCACCTTATATCCCCAATCTCTAAGACATTTAACATAAAGGAGTATTGGATGTTGTTAAAGACTTTTTCAGCATCTAAATAGACATTTTTGTATATTGAATCATCCCTACATTTCTGGGATGAAATGTACTTGATCATGGTAGATGATGTTTTTGATGTGTTCTTGGATTTGGTATGTGAAAAATTCATAGGGTATTTTGCATCAGTGTTCATAAGGGAAATAGGTCTGAAATTCTCTTTGTTGAGTCAGGGTGTCTGTGGCCTCATAGAATGAGTTTGGCCATTTTACTGGTTGGTTTTGTGTGTCAACTTTACACAAACTGGAGTTATCACAAAGAAAGGAGCTTAAGTTGAGGAGATGTCTCCATGAGATCCAACTGTAAGGCATTTTCTCTATTAGTGATCTAGAGGGTAGGGTCCCTTGTGGGTGGTGCCATCCCTGGGCTGGTAGTCTTGGTTCTATAAGAGAGCAAGCAGAGCAAGCCAGGAGAAGCAAACCAGTAAAGAACATCCCTCCATGGCTTCTGCATCAGCTCCTGCTTCCTGACCTGCCTGAGTTCCAGTTCTGATTTCCTTTGGTGATAATGTGGAAGTGTAAACAGAATAAACCCTTTCCTCCCCAACTTGCTTCTTGATCATGATGTTTCTGCAGGAATAGAAACCCTAAGACAGCAATGTTTCTTGTTTCTATTATGTAGAATAGTTGCATATTGGCATTAGCTCTTTGAAAGTCTGGTAGATTTCTACACTAAAACCATATGGCCCTGGGCTTTTTTTGGTTGGGACATTTTTAATGACTGCTTCTATTTCCTTAAGTGTTACAGGACTATTAAAATGGTTTACCTGATCATGATTTAACATTGGTAAGTGGATCCATCAAGAGGCAGAGGCAGGCAGATTTCTGAACTTGAGGCCAGCCTGGTCTACAAAGTGAGTTCCAGGACAGCCAGGACTATATAGAGAAACCCTGACTCGAAAAAAAAACAAAAACAAAATCAAAAACAAACAAACAAGCAAACAAAGAAAAAAAGAAAAATAAGAAAGCAAGAAAATCATCCATTTCATTTAGATTTTCCAATTTGGTAGAGTACAGGCTTTTGAAGATTCTTTGAATTTGTTCAGTGTCTGTTGTTTTCAATTTCTTGTGTATGTGGAGGCTCACTTTGTGACTATGTGGTAAGTTTTGGAGAAGGTTTTGTAAGGTTAAGGATGTTTGGCTAAAATGTTCTGTAGATATCTTTCAGGTTCATTTGACTGATAAGTGCTGTTAGTTCTGTTATTTCTCTGTTTTGATGACCTGACCATCAGTGATAGTTAGTGCCTCTGTCTTATACTATTAATGTGTCTTGTTTGATTTGTGATTTAAGCTTTAGTAATGTTTCTTTTATGATTGTGGGTGCCCTTGCATTTGGGTCCTAGATATTCAGAATTGTGATGTCATTTTGGTGAATTTTTTTTCCTCTGATGAGTATGAAGTATCTTTCTCCATTTCTTTTCATTAATTTTGGTGGGACATTTATTTAGTTAGAATGGCTAATAATACAGCTTGCTTCATGGGTCTGATTGCTTGGAAAATATCTTTGCAACCCTTTACTCAGAGGTGATGTCTATTTTTGTTGAGGAGATGTGGTTCTTTATGCAGCAGAATAATAGATCCTGTTTTTGTATCCATTCTGTTAGCCCGTGTCTTTTTTTGTTTGTTTGTTTGTTTGTTTTTACAGACAGGGTTTCTTTGTGTCGCTTTGGCTGTCCTGGAACTCACTTTGTAGAGCAGACTGGCCTCGAACTCAGAAATCCGCCTGCCTCTGTCTCCCAGGTGCTGGGATTAAAGGCATGCGCCACCACTGCCCGGCCAGCCCGTGTCTTTTTATTGGGAAATTGAGTTCATTGACCTTAAGAGATATTAATGACCAGTTGTTAATTCCTTTTATTTTGGCGGTGGTGGTGGTGTGTATCATGCACACACACTTCCCTTTCCTTGGTTTTGCTGGTGCTGAGTTATTTCTTGCATTTTCTTGGGTGCAGTTATCTTCCTTGGGTTGGCGTTTTCCTTCTAGTATTTCTGTAGGGTTGGACTTGTGGGTAAATACTGTTTAAATTTGGTTTTGTCCTGGAGTATCTTGTTTTCTCCATATAAGGTAGTTAAAAGTTTAGTCTGAGATGACATCTGTGGTCTCTTAGACTTTGTAAGACATCTTCCCAGGCCCTCTGACTAAATTTTAGAGTCTCTGTTGAGAAGTTGAGTATAGTACTAATAGGTCTGCCTTTATATGTTACTTGTTCTTTTTCCCTTTCAGCTTTGAATATCTTTGTTTGTTTGTTTGTTTGTTTTTGTTCTGTGCATTTAGTGTTTATTGTACGGCTGCAAGATTTTCTTTTCTGGTCCAATCTATTTGGTTTTATAAGCTTCTTTTATGTTTATAAGCATCCCTTTCTTTAGGTTGGGGACATTATCTTCTATGATTTCGTTGAAAATATTTTCTGGTCCTTGGGGCTGGGAGTCTTCTTCTATTCCTTTTATTCTTAGGTTTGATCTTTTTATAGTGTTCCAGTTCTCTGGCATTCTATTGGTGATGCTTGTATCTGTAGTTCCTATTGTTTTCCCTAGGTTTCTATCTCCAGGATTGCCTCTGTGTTTTCTTTTCTCTCTCTCTCATCATTATATCTAAGTTCAGATGTACCAGAAAAGGGCATCAGATCTCATTACAGATGGTTGTGAGCCACCATGTGGTTGCTGGGATTTGAACTCAGGACCCTTGGAAGAGCAGTCAGTGCTCTTAACTGCTGAGCCATCCTGCCAGCCCCCAGTTTGTATTTTCTGTATTGCTTTGATTTCCATTTTCAGGTCTTGAACAGTTTTATTCATTTTCTTCACAATTTTATTGTATTTCTTTAAGGGATTTATTCATTTCTTCTTTAAATGCCCCTGTCATCTTTATTAGGTCTTATTTAAGGTCTTGTGCTTCGGCTGTGTTAGGATATCTAGGGCTTGCTGTAGTAGGATATCTGGGCTCTGGTGGGGCCATATTGCCCTGGCTCTTGTTGATTGTATTTTTGTGCAGGCCATTAGCCATCTGCTTGTCCCTGGTGTTGACTGGATGTCCCTGATGCTGGCAGGACTCCTTGGAGAGCAGGCAGAGTCATGGGCCTGACAGTGGAATTCAGGGAACAGCGTGCTGCTCACCTCTGCTGTGTATGCCCCAGGCGAATCTTGGGCCCTTCAGACCTCCTCTGTCAAGGCAGGCAGAACTGTGGACCTTAAAGTTTGGAATTCAGGGGACAGAGCTCAGCTTGTTGCTGCTTATTGTGTCCCAGAGGGACCTTGTAGGCTGCAGATTGGAGCGGAGGGGTCTAATCTGGACAATTCTGGGGCTAGGTAGGCCTGCTTGTGTTGGCCAGCAGTGCTTCGGGCTGGATGATGGAGCTCAGGGAACCATGTGTGATACTTTTTAAAGCTTTTTCAAAAGCTTTACATAATTTTTCAGACTGTCCTATGATATTTAATTTATTTCTATTGCTGAAAGTGGCTTAAACAAAATACCAGTGCAGGAAAGCCAGTCTTTCAGCAACACTTGTAAATGTGATGACTTGATAGTTCTTTCTGCTGCTTCCAAAGATTAACTGGCATACATCAGTGTGTACTTGGAAAAGAAAATAATATGTAGTAGTTAAAATTCCTACATAATCTTTTTTTTTTTTTACTTATTGCCACCAATTTTGAAAAACACATTAGAAATTCAGTAGAAATAAATCTTTAAATAATAAAGTTTTGGTTTATAGTTTTTGTCTTAAAGAAAGATGTTAATATATAAATTCATATATGTTGATATTTTTTAAGCTTATTTATTTGTTTATTTTATGTAGATGAGTGTCCTGTCTTCAAGCACACCAAAACTGGGGAATAGATCCCATTTTAGATGGTTGTGAGCCACCATATGGTTGCTCGGAATTGAACTCAGGACCTCTGGAAGAGCAGCCAGTATTCTTAACTGCTGAGCCACTTCTCCAGCCCAGCTTGATATCTCTTAATACTTCCTTTGGTTCTCCTGTTTTCATCTTTTAATAAAAATATTTTTGAAGTTTTATATGACTTATTTTAAATTTGATGTTTTAGCAGTTTTTGTATTTCAGATGTTTATTTTTATATTTTATTGATTTTGTAGGAACTCAGCTTCTCTTAAATATCTACTTGCTCTATTTCTTAAAAAGAAAAAAAAGTAATGGTTAAAATCTCTCCACATTTTTAAAACCTGGCAACATGACCACCACAATTGGGAGAGCTGGCCCCATTCCTTCTCTTGGGAAGCATTGGAGATCTGGCCTTGGTGACGTTGATGCAGGAGAGCTGGCCCCACTCCTCACCAATTGCATCTCTTAGGAGAGCTGGCTCTGTCCCTCACCTGGGCAGCACAGTAGAGCTGGCCCTGGTTTGTGGGAGCTGGAGAGCTGCTGGGCTGGCCAGTTTAGTTTCCACCCAGGCCTAGATTGGGGGCCTAGAGTTGGCTCACCCCAACATAGACCCCATCGATGGTCTGCTGGAGTGGGTGAAGGGCTCAGTCCCGTAGATCCAAAGCTTCAGGATCTCCATAACACAGGGCAACAACAGTTTATTTGGGAGTAGTCCAGGTGAGATTGGTAGTAACAGAGGCCTTGAACCAGACCAATGACTCATTGTAATGAACATTTGCAGTCAAGCTGGGCCAAAGAGTATTTTGTGTGGAACACCATGACAACAGCCCAGCTTCCATTTCTTTACCTTTTTTAAATTTCCTTTTTATAATTCTTCTGACTAAGAAGCTGTCTATAATTAATTGATAACTGTTGGTAGAGGGAAAATGGAGTGACTCTGGCTGTATAAACCACCCTCCAGGGCAGTACCTTGTGCTTAGGAGTAGTTGACCAACACAAAACACACTCCATGTCAAGTCATCACATGCACTGCTTGAATGTGTACATTTTTTTTGTCAGTGATACTTAAACATCACCAATGATCAGTCAGATAGTAAGATGCTGTTCTGGCCCTGCCTACCTACCCATAGCAGTGTGATAGGCCTGCTATCATGACCAGCAGACCCTAGAGATCGTGGGAGGCAAGTGAGGCAGGAACTGTGAGTGGAACAGACCTCATGCAGCTGCGCACAAGGTGTGATATATATAATGTGTGTGTGTGTTAACTTAAGTAAAATAACATAAATGCTCTGTTGTAGAACCAAGTTTTGAAGATTAGCCTATTAGAATATGGGTGTTTAACTGATATGAAGCAGATCTCGAGAAGCTTTTTACGTTCCCAGACTAGAGTTGCGTATTTGTTTAGCGACAGACCTTCCTTTTCCTTCCCAAAGTTCCCAGCAACTACCATTCTGTTTGTCTATGAATTTTACTATTTTTGTTAGGTACCTCATACAGTTTTTGTCTTGTGTCTGTGAGTGACTGATTATTTTACTTGGTTTAATGTTTTCACAGCCTGTACATGTTGTAACAGGACAGATGTTTGTTCTTTTTTTTTAAGGGTGAATAGTATTTTACTTACAGTATGTGCATACTGTCTACATTTGTTGATTCGTTCACTGATGAGAATTTTAGTCACTTTGCCTTTTGCCGCTGTGAATAGTGTGACTGAACATGGGTGAGCATATGTCTCTTTCAGATTGCTTTCAGTTCCTTTGGTTATCTATCTAAAGTAGAATTGCTGTTGCTGTTGTTGTTGTTGTTGGTTTTTTTTTTTTTTTTTTTTTTTTTTTTT
>NC_034595.1:60500246-60507153 GCF_900095145.1 Mus pahari
GGCTGGCCTCAAACTCAGAAATCCACCTGCCTCTGCCTCCCGAGTGCTGGGATTAAAGGCATGCGCCACCACTGCCTGACAGAGTTGTTCTTTTCCCTCATAATTTTAAAGTGAATGACTCATAGCTATGGCAATGTATTATGTCAGTTTTGAGAAAGAAAAAGGTTTTATTTTACTCAGTGTTTGTGAACATCACCAGCTGTGTGGAGAGACCAAGGATGTGGGCATGATGGACTTCTTCAGCTCTGATTATAAGTTATAATGCTGGTATTGGAAGAGGATTCTCACAACAGGACCATTCTTCTTAGGACATAATTTATTTCCAGAAGAATATGATTTCCAGAAGAATATAATATTCTTCTTAGGACATAATTTATTTCCAGAAGAATATGATTCTACCTTGTTCAAAACTGTGGTATTAGTACCCAGACAGTTTTAGGTTAATAACTAAAAAAATGTTGGCTAGATTGATGCTAGATTGTATGTAAGGGGTCAGTATAAATGAAAGAAAGAACATTTTTGTTGTGTTGGAAGAATGGCAAGATGGGAATTGTCGATGCTAAAATACTAGTGACCCATGGATTAAGTATCTGTTACTTAGGTAGCTTGAAACTAGTTTGTGACATACTGTGTAGAAACTACTTGATCAAAAATGTAATGATTTCTGTACTCCCAGTAGTTTCCACAGGTGGAAAAAAGTGGATAGTTGATGAAACAATGCTAATATTGCAATAATTATTCCTCTCTTTTATAGGTTTTCCAAACATGGAACTTGTAAGAGTTATACTATTAATTTGATCTGCTTATAATATATATTGTTACATAGAAATGCATTTATCAGTTTTATTTTCAAATGATGTTTGAAATCCTTTTTTATTTGTGTACAAATTGTGTACTTGAAATGTATTAGTTTTAGTATTTAGTTGCACTTATATATAATCAGTCAGACAACTCACAAAAGATTTATTTATTATATATAAGTACACTGTAGCTGTCTTCAGACAGGCATCAGATCCCATTACAGATGGTTGTGAGTCACCATGTGGTTGCTGGGATTTGAACTCATGACATTTGGAAGAGCAGTCAGTGCTCTTAACCAGTGCTCTGAGCCATCTCTCCAGCCCACAACTCACCTTTAAAAATCTCAGATTATACTTGAATCATTTGAATATAAAGTAGATGGGTGGGAATGGGTAGGTAGCAAGCAGAAATTATCAGTATGAAGAAAGGCTCACAGATTTAAAAGAACACTTGAAGAACCAGGCTATTAGGGAAGCCAGTGAACAATTGGTCCAACAGTTGACATAAAAAGAAAGTGACCTTTTGAGTAGTTTTGTTAGAAGAACATAGTTTCAGTCATTTCAAGTGGAGTTTACTCAAGGTCCAACTTGGAGAGTCCATACTGATTGGTCCATGTGGGGCCGTTGTTATTTGACATAGTCCTGTCCCCCAATACTGTATTTTATTATGGTGAAGTAGAAGCACTTAACAGAAGATGCTTATCATTAAGGGAACATTCAATATTTTGTTTAAATAAATATTTCAAGGTATATTTATTTTCTTTTATGGCATTATTCATTCCACTAGTTAAGTTATCTATTTTGTTAAATTCTCTGTTTTTTTCATTGCAGGCAGCTATCAATGGTGTAATACCCCAGGAAAATGGCATTCTACAAAGGTAGGTTATAAAACATTTAATAATTTGATGATAGTTTATCAGAATGGAGAAAAAAAAGTTACCAATTTTTTGGTTCACCTTTTAAAAAAAATTTATTTTTATTTTATGTGTATGAGTGTTTGCTTGCATATATGTAAGTGCAGCATTTGCATGCAGTGCCAGCAGAGTCAGGCCTGAAGTCAGCATTGATACCCTGGAACCGGAACTGAAGATTCAGGTTGTTGTAAGTTATCATGTGACTGCTGGGAACTAAATCCAAGTCCTCTGCAATGCAGCCACTTCAGTGTCTAAGCCATCTATTATTGCTAGCTCCTGGGATCACCTTTATTGGAGCTTTAGACGTTTGGTCAATAATACAGGCATTATTCTTTTTTTTTTTTTTTAAGATTTATTTATTTATTATATGTAATTACACTGTAGCTAACTTCAGACACTCCAGAAGAGGGCATCAGATCTTGTTACGGATGGTTGTGAGCCACCATATGGTTGCTGGGATGCATTATTCTTTTTTTCATTTGCTAATTAGTTCTCTAAAGTAGGTAATTCTCTAAAGTTTCCAATCCCCACTCCCTTCCTTTTTTGGAGCAAAGTCTCATGTATAATCATCTGACTTGGGCTGCTTAGCTAGCTACATCTGGCCTTCAATCATTCTTTCTCCTACTTCATCTCCCAAGTGCTGGTGTGACCGGCATGAGGGTTCTTATTTTAACTGTAAAATCTATATATTTTTTGCTAGTTAGATAATAACAACTTTTCAAGTGATTTGGTGACTTTTAAATTTTAGAGAAAAATTTCCAAATCATCCTTTTAGTCATAAGCTGGAAGGAACTGAAAGGAAGACAGGACTCCATAGCTGCAGAGTATGATTTCCCCTGATAGGTCAGGCTTTAGCACCAAGCTTACTATGGGTCATTCCCCTTTCCTAGTTGGCTTCCAACTCAGGACAGCCTGTAACAATTTCAGTAACTCTTTAATAATGACACATCCCAGAGCACAGGACTATTACTGTACATGAAATATCCACTGTTAACCTATGGATTGGTTTTATTGTCCAAAAACACAAAAATAAAATTGAAAGATGATTTTTGAAAGAGAATTATAATGTTTTAAAATATATTTAAAAAGAAGTGGGTGATTTTTTTTCTTCTTCTTAAAGTGGGATTAAAATTCTGGATTAAAATAACTCAGTATAAAGTCACAGGAGATAAAAACAGTTTTTTCTTCCAAGCATAGATTAATTCTCAGTTCAGACTCTTGGTTTGAGTTTTTGTGGCTGGGACTTCTAAGTCACGGAAACATGATCTCCTAAGTGCAGATGAGGCAAACAGAAATAGTGGACTAGGAATAGTTGTGGAGAGAAAGAAAAGTGCTGTTTAATAGCATAAAAAATTCAACCTGAATGTGAAATTGTGTTATACTTGGTAGGAAACTGTATTTAGGGTGGAAGCAAAAGTCTGTTTGATGCCCATGCCACTCTTAATGATTAATGGAAAGCTATTTTCCAACTTCCCCTTAAAAATTTGTTACGTTTGATCCAGAGTAAATATGGCTGATGGCCAAAATCTGTAGTAGCAGCTTTTTTTTTTTTTTTTGGAAGCGAGCATCCAGTTAGCTGTATTAGAGATCTTGTCCAGAAAAGCAAACCAGATAATTATAGGAACGTCCTTCATGCTCACCTTTATAAACTTGGTTTAGGAAGTTTTGGACTACTAAATAGCACTCCAATTTCATTTTGAATAAATGCTGTTACCACATTTTGTGCTATTGTTTCCTTGGGAAGTTTTAGCCCTTGGCTTCTGAAGACACATTGGACTTATCTTGCATTTCATAGCCTTTGCTATGGTAAACAATTTTTTTCCCCCCTGGAAATATTCTCTCTTTTTTTACAAATGATGGTTTTTTCTTATTTTTTTTTTTTAAACGATGAGAAATTTACTATCTTGTAGTAAATACTATACTGTTTAGGGTCTCAATTCGATAAGAATGGGTTTTTTATTAGCTATCTTTAAAATTTGTTTTTTTTAAATTTATTTATTATATGTAAGTACACTGTAGCTGCCTTCAGACACTCCAGAAGAGGGCATCAGATCTNGTTACNGATGGTTGTGAGCCACCATGTGGTTGCTGGGATTTGAATTCAGGACCTTCAGGAGAACAGTTGGTGCTCTTAACCACTGAGCTATCTCTCCAGCCCCTCTTTTTTTTTTTTTTTTTAAAATGAGGAATGAAAATGCTTGTATAAGAAAAAAGTTGTATCTAGTAAGCTGTATCTATTTTCTTCCTATGTTCTTTAGTTTTAAAATCACTGTGGATTTTCATAACTGAAAATGGCTCTATGTGTCTATTGACAAAGGAAAATAAAAAGGCTTGTACTTTTTCATAGTTTAGCACTAAAAGCAGAAGAGACAGTGCTAGAAGTGTATGTGGTCATTTAAAGGTAACTGTTTTGTAAGTGATTTAAATTAAATGTAGTTTATATAGACTCAATTCTTGGTTTATACTTTAATAGAAGAGCAGAATCAAATACTTTAAAATATGTATTTCTATGTATCTCAACTTTATTTTTCTTGTTGAGATAAAATATCCCAATGAAAATAACTTATAGTAAAAAGAGCTTATTTTAGGATACAATTCCAGTTTATAGTCTTATCATAACAGGGAAGTGAAGGCAGCAGGAGCTGAAGACAGCTAATCACATTACATCCACCATCAAAAGCAGGGAGGGATAAGTGCATGCATGCTTGCTATTCACCTTGCTTTAATCCACTCTGATTTATAGTCTAGGACCCAAATCCACAAAAGGGTGCTGCCTGCCCACTTTTAGGCTGGATCTTCTCACATCAGCTAATATAATTAAGACAGTCCTTATAGAGGTGCTTAGAGGCCAACCTGATCTAGCATCTTTCCCCAGGGAATTCTAGATTGTGTCAAGTTAATAATTAAAAATAACCATCATATTATCTGTCCTATTTATATATCTTGAAAATTGTATGTTATAAAATACTATCATGAGTTATAGAAGTTTTAATAGTAAATGGTTGTTGAGCAATGTTAGATGTGTTGATATGTAGTTATCTTGAAGTTATAAAACTTTTTGGAGTTTATTCTTGGAACCCTCATATTGCAAAGGAAGGACCAGCTCCCATAGTTTGTCCACTGACCTCTATATGATCATTGCTGGATATACTTTGGTGTGTGTGTGTGTGTGTGTGTGTGTGTGTGTGTGACATGTGTACCCTCCTCTCCCAAACAAACAAACAAACAAGTAAATATGGTTTTAAAAATTACAAAGGGAAGTTAACATTTCTTATTTATTTTTTTTTTTTTGGGAAGATCAGAAAGCATGACCTTGTGCTTTGAGATACTTTCCTTTGGGTAAGAAAGTTGAAGTATTACAATAATTATTTTAGGTAGGTATTAATGAAGACAGACACTATTATCCTTGATTTATAGTTAAGGATAATAAGGCATGAAGTGACTTGATGTAGATGGTTCAGCATGATGTTGGTATAGGAAGAGTCTTCTGGTTCAGCTTGTCTTCTGTCCTTTTTTCTAGGACGGTCGCATTAGGTAACATAGAGGCACCACTGACTTAGGCAAATGTAGATGCATCCATTTGCCTTTTTACCACTACCTGCTGGGGCCCGAGGACTCTACAGAGAAAGATGAGCACTCTGCTGGCTGAACTTTAAACCTAAAATAGATTTCTTTACAGATGTTTCTCCCCTTACCAATGTCTCTAAAAAATGATGCTTTTTATTTTAACTATATTTTATTTTAATATAACTATAATTTACATATTCAGTAACACTGTATCACAATGATTGGTGTAGTTGTGAACAGTAGAATACAGGGAAAAATTTCTTCCCCAAGAACACATTTAAAAAAAATGCTCCTTTTCTAGTTGGATCAGTGTGACAAATATATTGTGACTGGTCCTATCTAATTCCTATTGTGCTGTTGATTAATGGAGTTATAAAGAAAGTCCAACTTTCACAATTCCTGCCTCAAAAACATATATTCAGTTATCTTGGAAGGCAACGATAGTTCTCGTTTCTTTAGTATACAGAAAGCTGAATTCTCACACCAACCATTCAAAACAAACCCAAATAAAACTATGATGGCGTTGAAACTAGAAAATATAATTAGCTTTTTATCCTTCCGTGACTCCTGTCTTTTTGCTTACTCACCATCCTTCTTCATTGTCTAACATTGTCCTCTCTTTTTCACCTGTCTAAACTCTTAGATTTTACCCATACTCCTATCTTTTCCAGTGCCTTAACTTTATTAATTAATTTTGAGACAGAGATCCCTTTGTCTAGTCCCATGGCTTGCTCTATAGACTAGACTGGCCTCAAACTCAGAGATCCACCTACCTCTGCCTCTAGATTGCTGGGATTAGTCATGTGCCTTCACTGTCTGGCTGTTTTGTTTTTGTTTTTTTGTTTTTTGTTTTTTTTTTTTAAATAATTTTTGATTAGAAAAGTATAGTGGAGGAAGTCAAATGATAGTTTGATCATTTTTTAAAAGATTTATTTATTATATGTAAATATACTGCAGCTGTCTTCAGACATTCCAGAAGAGGGCATCGGATCTCCTTACAGATGGTTGTGAGCCACCATGTGGTTGCTGGGGTTTGAACTCAGGACCTTCAGAAGAGCAGTCAGTGCTCTTAACCACTGAGCCATCTCTCCAGCCCAGTTTATTTTTAAAAAATATTTATTTAATGTACAAGCCACTATGAGGATGCTGTGAATTGAACTTAGGGCCTCTGGAAGCATAGTCAGTGCTCTTAACCACTGAGCAAGCGTTCCAGCACTAGTTTGATTTTTTTTTTAAAGAATTACTTATTTTATGTATATGCGTACACTGTACCTATCTTCAGACACACTAGAAGAGGGTATCAGATCCCAGTACAGATGGTTGTAAACCACCATGTGGTTACTGGGAATTGAACTCAGGACCGCTGGAAGAGCAGTCAGTGCTCTTAACTGCGGAGTCATCTCTTCAGCCCCATTGATCATTTTATAAATGAAAAATATTTTATTTTTGAGACATGTTTGCTAAGGATTAATAGCCAAAAAACCTTGTAGGCAATTTTTATTCATGTAAACTTGAAGGAATTTCATGTAGCGATTCAATTATAAGATGTGAAGAAAGTTAAAAGAGCAAACAGATCCTAAAACAAAACAAATAAAATGAAACACACACACACACACACACACACAC
>NC_034595.1:60507363-60517051 GCF_900095145.1 Mus pahari
GTCTGCCTCTGCCTCCCAAATGCTGGGATTAAAGGCGTGAGCCACCACGCCCGGCAGCAACTCTTATAAAGAAAAATATTTAATTGCGGTTGGCTTATAGCTTCAGGGATGCAGTCTATTATTGTTGTGCTGGGAAGTATGGCAGCATGCAGTCAGATTAGTGCTGGAGAAAGAGCTGAGAGTTCTACATTTTGATCTGGAGGCAGCAGAAGGAGCCTGTGTCACTGAGCCTGGGCTTAAGCATCTGAGAACTCAGAGCCCACTCCCACAGTAACATAACTTCTTCCAGCAAGGCCTCACCTTCTCCAACAAGACCTCCCTCCCAATAGTGCCACTCCCTATGAGCCAAACATTTAAACATATAAGTATATGGTGGCTAAATATACTCAAACCACCACAACTGGGAATCCACTTAAAGGTGGAAGAAAAGAACTGACTCCACAAATTGTCTTCTGTCTTCCAGGCACTGTGGTATGTGTGTGCCTACACAAACACATGTACACTGCGATGGCTAACATTATTTGCAAACTTGATCCCTAGAAAGCAAGCCTCTGGGCATGTGTATGATTATCTGTATTGAGGTTACCCTTTGCTAATTTCTTTAGGGGGTTATCTTGATTATGTTAATTGATCTGAGAAGGTCCAATCTAAAAGTGGGCAGTACTATTTCCTAGGAAGACAATTCTGAGCTCTGTAAGAGTAGTTGAGTGAGCTGAGCAAAGGAATACATCCAGTAATTCATTGCTTCTGTTCTGGATTATAGATGTGATAGGACTAGTTCCTCAAACTCCTGCTGCCTTCCCTTCTCTCTTGTGATAGCCTGGAACTTGGAATTTAGACCTAGAATAAGTCCCCTTTCCCCTAAATTGTGCATGTCAGGGTTATTTTAATACAGCAGCAGCAAAGAAACGAACACACACGCACACACGCATGCACACTATTAAAACATTAAGAACAAATATACAAAACCCCTTATATTAATGAATGGACGTTCTGAATTTCTGACTCAGCAGAAGTATTGTGAAAACTTTATATCCCTGAGATCTATAATCTCTGAATTACCATAGTCCAAATTGCCATAATCAAAAATGTGATTTTATTGGGCATGGTCAAAGGAATTACTACCACTGTCCAATTCTTACTTCATTATTTTTTGGTATTTTGATAAATAGCATTGTATTTTGTTTACTAATCTAAAGCATATACCTTATTCTTTAAGAAGGATCCTTCAGTGTTGAGGTTGTATCTTGTAACTTGTATTAACTACATGTTTAGAAATCACTGTTCTTTTAAGCTAAGAACAGGCAATCACATTCATACATAAGCCCATTGGTGCAGTTCCTTTGCTGTGGAAATCAGTTCCTTAGGCATACTCTATGTGAGAAACATTTATAAAGTGTTTGCTAAACTTACAAATGGTGATACTGCAGTACCATTGAGGTCAGAGACAATAATTCATATTCTAGTCTTTTTCATTGAAGATAGATATTACCATTGCTAATCAGCTATAAGATTCTTGTGTATTGTGGCCTTAATATTAGTCCCCTGTATCTCTGTTCACCTTTTGCTGTACCCATGCCTGACTTTTTTTCTTGGCATGACCACATTATTAGTAACCCCAGACAGAGGGTGGAATTATTAGCCAGTGTCTTGTCACTGCATTAAGAGCATTTTCTTCAATGAGTCAGATGTAGAGCTCCTCAGAAACAAATATTTTCATGTTCAAAGAGGTATTTCCATACCTGTTCTCAGACTTTGTTGCTCACTTCTTCATGTTCATTATTTACAAATCTCGACAAAATGTCAATGTCATATTGCTCCTGATTCATTTTTTTATTAGAAAAGTATAGTGGAGGGAATCACACCTTCTACTGCAATGCTGGAGTCTCCCAGATTAGTTGGTATGTATGCTAGGTGTTTGCTGATTGGCTGGCCTGTGAGGCAGCCTCCACTTCTTCATGATGGGATGCATCTACCACTGCTGCTTTTCTTTTAATGAGAATGCAGCATTGTAGCAGTCTGGTTTTGTTTGGCTCCAGAATATCTTGTATAAATAGTTTTTCTCCTTCCACTTTACATATTTCCTTTCCCTGATAATTAGTTGTTGATGGGTAATGCAAGGGACTGCAGGCCCTTGGGTTGCTTTCTACTATTGGACACTAGAAACCTCACCAAGATGGAAGCACTGTGATTCCCATCCTCCCCCCTTCCCTCCCCCCAAATATTGGGATTGAACATAGGACCTCTTGCATGACACAGGTGCTCCATCACTTGCTCTTGCTCATCCTTCATCTTGTAGTTCATATATCTGTTGATCTCCAGCACCTGTATGTCAGACAAAAGCATGTAAGTTACCTGCAGTTCTGTTCTTTAGGTCATTCCTCAGTTGTCAATGGAGTGTTGGTCTGTATAATGTCTCGGTTACTAGGAGCTCTTCAGACCAGCTTCTTATGACAATGGGTGGGATAATTGATGTAAAATTTAAGAAATCAAAGTGCAGGTGCTGTGTATTCTATATTTACCATGGTGCTTTTCAAATC
Organism: Mus pahari; assembly: GCF_900095145.1. Taxonomy (NCBI): domain Eukaryota; kingdom Metazoa; phylum Chordata; class Mammalia; order Rodentia; family Muridae; genus Mus; species Mus pahari. The sequence continues at coordinate 60,509,904 of NC_034595.1, forward strand.
AACCATAGAGAATGGAAGTGTGTGACAATTATTTGTTAATAGCTGTAGGGTGTCTATAAGTTACACAATACACACTCATCTTTTATTTCTCTTCTCTTCTCTTCTCTTCTCTTCTCTTCTCTTCTCTTCTCTTCTCTTCTCTTCTCTTCTCTTCTCTTCTCTTCTCTTCTCTTCTCTTCTTTTCTTTTCTTTTCTTTATTTTGAGGACCATTTTAATCTTGGGGACTTTTAATTGAAAAACAGCAGGGTAGGTAAGCAAGCTGACCAGAGGCCGGTGATGGAAAGAGGAAGGGAGAAAGGTACACTTTTTGTAAAGGAGGCTGTCAAATGGTTTGCCTACCGTCTTCACTTGGTGGAAGCAGGAGGAGGACTTCAGAGCTAAAACAAAGAAAGCTCAGAGCTATCTCTACACAGTTACATATATACATAAACTGTAGCATGCTTATCTGTTTAATTATCTGAGCCTCTTCTAATATGCTTGGCAGATTTGGACATCACCTTCTATGCAAATTTTTGAGAAGAGGTTTTGTTTGTTTTTAGCTTGTTTGTTTGTTTTTAATTATCTTTAATCTTTTTTTTTTTACAGTCCAGTCTCTATTCCCCTCCCGCTCAGCCTTCCAACAGTTCACCATCCCATTCCTCCTCCCCTTCTTCAAGAGAATGTCCCAATCCTCTCCTCCCTGCCAGGCTTCACCACACCCTCTGGTCTCAAGTCTCTCTCGATGTTTAGGTGCATCTTCTCTCACTGAGGCTAGATCAGGCAGTCCTCTGCTGTATTTGTGTTGGGGGCCTCAGACCAGCTAGTGTATGCTGCCGGGTTAGTGGCTCAGTATCTGAGAGATCTCTAGAGTCTGGGTCAGTTGAGACTTCTGGTCTTCCTATGGAGTTACCCTCCTCCATAAGGTCTTCCAGCCTTTCCCTAATTCAACCACAAGGGTCCCTGGCTTCTTTCCATTGGTTGGGTGCTAGTATCTGTATCCGACTCTTTCAGCTGCTTGTTGGACCTCTGTGAGGTTCCTGTCTGCAAACACACTATAGAGTCAGTAATAGTGTCAGGCCCTGTACCTCCCCTTGAGCTGGATCCCAGCTGGACCTCCTTTCAGGTTCTTCTCCATTTTTTTTGTCCCTGCAGTTCCTTCAGAGAGGGACAATTCTAGGTCAGAACTTTTGGCTGTGGCATGGCAACCCCATCCCTCTACTTGATGTCCTGTCCCTCTACTGGAGGAGGACTCTGTAAGTTCCCTCTTCCCACTGTAGAGTACTTCAGCCAAAGTCCCTCCCTTTGAGTCCTGTGAGTTTCTCACCTCCTAGGTCTTACTTCCCAGGACATTCTAGAATGTGCCTCCCCCCTCCCCCTTGCCTGTTTCCATCCATTCTGCTGGCACCCAGGACTTCACTCCTGATTCCCCCTCCCCACCTGATCATGTTCCTCTTTTCCCCTCCCTGTCCTGAGCTCACAGTTGCTCAAATTGTATTTTTCCTTATGAAAATAATTTTGAGTTAAATGTTGTTAGTATTTCCATCTCTACGATTTTACTCATAATTTTCAAAGTTACAGTTGCTTTGGATATAAAGAACTTCTCAGTTAAAACTCTTTCTTTAGTATGTGTAAATCTGAGGCAATGGGGATTGTTAAGGGTATGTGATGGAAATAGGACTTCCTTTTCAAGATAACTCCCCAAGGAAGAAACAGCAGAGTTTCTAAGCAGTCAGAAGTTATTTGGTCTTCTTAGTTGTGGGAGTATGAGCATAAAAAGCTCAGAGATTCCAGAGTTTAAGATTCTTTCTATGAGTCTATCCTGGTATCTTTTATTCTACTTTTTGGGATCTCATAATTTTCCCAGGAGACTTAGAAAGTGTGTGTGTTCAACTTACACTGTGATCCTGCAGTCTCCCAGATCAAGCGAGCCCATTCTCAGCAAGGTCACACCTGTTAGAAGAAGTAAACTTTTAAAAGGCCATACTCAGAACTTTGTACTTTCATGACCTCAGTTGAACACTAATAACTGGGCTTGCCATTTCCTCTGTAACTGCATTAGTCAGAAGATCTTATACATACAGTTGTTGTCATTATCTTTACAAGAGTTACTCATCCATTTAATCATTTTAGTCGCTTAGTTTTTGTTAAGAAAGCAAAGATTGAACATAGTGAAATTGTATACCAAAGTGCCAAAGATATTATAAATGAGTGTGTGAGGGGCTAATCTCTAGATTAAACTGAGTAGATTTTTTTACACATAGGGAAAAGACATCCCCTCTATTTTATGAGAGAGAGAGAGGGAGAAAGAGAGAGAACATATGTGGGTTAGATTGTAGATTTAGTAAGTAAAATCTTCTTTGATAGCTTGTTTTTTCTTAACAAAACTTTTATTTTAAAACCAGGAATGAGATAAAAGAGAAAATTTAAGAAAGTTTCAAAATAGTGTTTATGATAGAAATAGCAAGTCAAATATCATATATTGAGTCATTGAGAGTGACTGCAAAGTATGTTTTTTTAAAAGTGTGTGTGTCCGTGTCCAAAGGGCAGCTTAGAGGAGTTAGTTCTCTTTTATATATGTTCTTGGGGTGAGACTGAGGTCATCAGGTCTCTCAGCAAGAGCCCTTACCCACTGAGCCATCTTGTCAGCCTAAGATACTTCTTAATTGTCATTTTGACATTTGACTAATGTGGCACCATAAGGTAAAAATCTAATTGTAAATGATATAATAGTATTAGTTCGAATAGAAAAGTGAGAATGACAGGGAAAATAATGTGACCATTAGCCATTGTTAAAGATTTGTTAAAAGAAAGAGAACTTGGTTTTGCCACAAGTGTATCAGATTGATAGGAATAATGTGCAAGGCAATGGAGATGATCCTTGATGATGTTGTGTAATGAATTAGAGATAATTTCTCCTTTCTGTCAACATTTTAGTGACTTTGGAGGTGAGACCATGCCAGGACCCACATTTGATCCAGCAAGTCACCCTGCTCCAGCTCCAACCCCCTCTTCTTCAGCGTTTCGACCTGTAATGCCATCCAGGCAGATTGTAGAAAGGCAGCCTCGAATGCTAGACTTCAGGGTTGAATACAGAGACAGAAATGTTGATGTGGTACTTGAAGACAGCTGTACTGTTGGTAAGAATTACCCCCATAAAAGCCTTCATAAGTGAATAATTCTTTAGGCAAATTCCAAGTTTACATAATTCTTCTTTTTTTGAGTTGACTATTAGCAAGAAGGGAAAGAAACACATTGAACTGGATACTTTCTCAAGTAGGTATTGTGCTCTTAATTTGAATATACATTGTGATATTAAGGTAAGTTCAAGAATAATTTTTTGTGTACTGTTTTAACTTTAATTGTTGCTGTTATTTTTGTGTGCTTTTGCCAGTACAAAGTATTTACTCTAAGGCACTGCACATACTTGACAAGCACTTGATCACTGAGCCATATTCACAGCTCTGATTTGCACTGTTTTGGATTGCTGTAAACTAAAAGCCTAGCAGCTTCAAAAAAAAAAAAAAAAAAAAAATACTGGAAGTTAATTTGAGTTCACTGTATACCAACTCTGCCACTAAAGCATACTCTTACTGTTCCTACTGTTTCATACTGCTGTGTCTGTTTTATGCTGCTACAAAAGACTACATAAGCAAGAGTAATTTTATTAAACATTAAAATTAATTAAAATTTCTGCAGGGAAGTCTTAAGACTAAGGCACTTAATCACAGTTTGGTGATGCCTTCTATCTGCTTCTAGGATAGAATTGTGCTTTATTCCCTGGAGGGGGTAAAGTACCATGGCTTTACATGTCAGAAGACTGGAAGAGCAAAAGGGATGGACTTGCTTTGTTAAGCATTTTAATAATAATCTCTTTCATAGAAGTGGGACCCTTGTTGCCTAATTTACCCCTTAAAAGCTCTGCTTCTAGATACTGTGTTTTAAATTAAGATTTTAATTTTTGTGAGAATTTCATACATGAGTAGTTTGCTTATGTTATTTTTACCCTCTTTAACTTTTCTCATGTTCTCCTCTGCTCTCTTTAGTTCATGACCTCTATTTCTTTAATTATTATTGTTACAGTCACCTACTATAATTCATCCAAAATTATATATATAGGGCAAATATTACATGATGTTACTCATATATCTCTTCACAGTCTGGTTATATTTGTTCTGGATTGCAGTTATTCTTTCACAGTGAAATGGATGCCAATCAGGACTTGTGTTGTGAGCCTTCTCCTTACTTACTTTTGGTATAAATATGGAAGGCGTGCTAGTAGATAATATTTGGGACTTCGTAGAATGTTGTTCTTTTGCTGCATTTAATTTCCTAAATTCTAAGAGTTGTGTCACTTATTGTTTGAATCTCTTCTATTTTCAACTCCATTTCAGTTCAGGAATTGGTTTCATGTGTAAGCAAATCGATTTCTATTTGTAATTTTCATGTATTCATTTATATTTTCTGTGATACTGGTGCACTTTTTCCAGCACACAAATCCCTAGTGTGTATTTAAGTTACTCCCTGTCTCTCACATTGCGTTAGCTTTACTTTTGTGCAAACCTCCTCCTTAAGCTTCAAGATCTCATATATAATTTTCTCCTGTGACACAGTTAACCTTCATTGTTGTGGTAATTTGAATACTTTAAAAATTAATCTTGCCAGGTGTGGTGGCGCATTCCTTTAATCCTAGCACTTGGGAGGCAAAGGCAGGGGAATTTCTGAGTTCGAGGCCAGCCTGGTCTACAGAGTGAATTCCAGGACAGCTAGGACTACACAGAGAAACCCTGTCTCGAACCTCCCCCAATCCCCCCCCCCCCCGCAAAAAAAAAGTGGTTTGCCTTATGAATGTTTACTTTTCAATCTTAGAAGACCAGGTCTTATTTTAAAATTCTTTCTCCAGTCATAGTATTTGACACAATCTTATCTATTGAGGGGATGAGTGGCTGCTAGAAGAGAAGGTAGGGGTATATGTATGTTTATATAGATTAACTACCCATAATAGGACATTTTAAAATAGACATACCAAATTTTCTGACTTTTAGTATAATTGTTATAGACTGTCTTACTGTTTCAGGAATTGAACAAATGTTAATTTCTTTGTAGAAAAATGATGCTTGTTAAGATAATGCTTTTGTTGTTGTTGTTGTTTTGTTTTGTTTTGTTTTTGTTGTTTTTTACTACCTGGTAGATGGAACAAGATGAAAAAAATGTAAGGCTAAATTCAGTCAAAAAAAGTTATACTAGAGTGACACCTAGTGGTAGTTGCATTGGTTACTGGTTTATTTCAGTTTTATACCTAAAACCTTCTGAGTTTTATTTTCTAATTTTGAATAATTTAAAGTCATTTTAAAGGACTTGTTCTTTTATAAAGTACTTCCTGAATAAAATAATGTGATATTTTGAGGACAGAGATTTTTATGTATTAGTGTGTGTCCAGGATCTAGCAATGGATTTTGTCCCAATTATTAGTTTAATGAAGTTTTTTCTATCAGTGCTGTGGACAAACCTGAGTTTTCTAGATCCATTTAGCATGCTGAGTCATTTGTTTATCCTGCCCACATGCTTTTAATCTACTTTTAAAAAGCCATGTATATTATCCCGAGTATCATTTTATTTTAAAAGAATGAGCTTGAAAATATAAACATTTAAAGCATTTACTACATGCAGTTTCACCCTGAAGTTTACGTGTTTTAAAACCAGGTTTGTCCAGAATCTCTGAACTTCATTTTTGATCTTGACCCTGTGAATCAGATTAGCTCTGTGACCGAACCACTCCAGAGTCTCAGACATATGAATAATAAGCACCAAGTTATTATTATTTATGAATAATAAGCACCAAGTGAATTTTTTTGGGAGGAGGTTGTTGTTACCACTGATTGCAAAGACAGGACATATGATTGTCATCTTTGCCTTGCAGAGATACTGGGTGGGTAAAATGACTGGCAAGTATGTAGGGTAGATCATCATAGATTTTACTATTGAGGAGTATAGACAGTGAACATTTGTTACTATTGGTTTATCTGTACAGAAATTGTTAACTTTTTATTAGATATTGTGACCCAACAAAGTGTAGAGTAATTTTTAATCTCGAGTTAGCAGCACATTGAATATAAATTGAAATATATCTTTAGTTTTGTGATCTTGACTAACATTTATTTTTTATGCATACATACATACACACATATATCTATGCATGGAGTATAATGTGATACTTCTGTTCATATATATATATATATATATATATATATATATATATAGTAGAATGAACAAATCAGGTTAACATTGATCTCATGTATTTATTGATTTGTGGTAAGAAAATTTAAAATTCACTTTAAAAAGCTATTTTGTAAAGTGAAATATATTATTAACAATATTCGCTATAGTGTTCAGTAGATTATTTGGAATTATTCTTCCCACCTGATTGAACCTTTGTTCCTTTGTCTGACACTTCCCCTTTTCTTGCCAGCTTTTTCCTCAACCTTAATTTTCTCCTAGACTGTAGTAATCACCCGACTACTGTCTATTTATGTATGTTTTCTTTCTTAGATTTCACATATAGCTTGGTTATGCATAATTGTCATTTTGTGTCTGACTTATTTCATTTAGCATAATATCTTCCATATCTATTCTTATTGCAAATGACAGAATTTTGTTCTTGTTTAAGGATGAAACTGTTCCTTTGTATACATACATATACCATATTAAACAATACTCATTCATATGTTGATTGGCATTTAGGTTATTTTCATTTCTTTGCTACAGTGAGCATGGATGTATAGACATCTATCCGTAGACTGATTGCAACTTCTTTGGGTATTTTCTCAAATGAGATATTTCTCTACCTAGATTTACATTTTAAAATACTGTGTTTATTTTAAGTAGGAAAATACATGAAGAAATAATTGTCTTCCTCTTGCTTCATTCTGGCTTCCTACTGTGCTCAGGTTCATTGTTGTTTTGTTAAAAACCTTTTCATTATACTTTAATATTGTTCTTTCAGCTTTACCCGTCATTTCAGCATTTATTGTCTTTCAAGCAAGACAACAATTAGAAGAATAGACATTTTTCCTAATATCTTCTTTTTTTCAATTTTTTTCAAGCATGCACCTTCCTTCCTTCCTTCCTTCCTTCCTTCCTTCCTTCCTTCCTTCCTTCCTTCCTTCCTTCC
>NC_034595.1:60517096-60530128 GCF_900095145.1 Mus pahari
TTCTTCTTCTTCTTCTTCTTCTTCTTCTTCTTCTTCTTCTTCTTCTTCTTCTTCTTCTTCTTCTTCTTCTTCTTCTTCTTCTTCTTCTTCTTCTTCGAGGCAGCGGGGTTTTTTGGGGGGAGGGGTAGCCTTGTCTGTCTTTGGGTAGCCTTGTTCTGTAGACCAGGCTGCCTCTCTCTGCCTTGGAATGCTGGTCCTCAGGCCTTTTCTTTTGTTAATTTTTGTCTGTTTTTTTCCCCCCCCCACAACAATTATTCTTTCTATTAAAGGAGGAAATGCACACAGTAGTGACTATAATAGTAACATAATAGTAAAAATAATATAGTAAAATATAATAATAGTATAATAGTAATTTTCCTTTCATAGAGTCTCACATTTAGCTGTTAATTAGGAGATCCACATTTAACAATTACTGAAAGTTAGTTATAAAAGTGTTTCATGTACTCAGACAATTCCATTTCATCACAGATGTTTGTTGATCAGTTTATATGTAATAATGCACTAACTTATAAAGATGTGTGCAAATAAGGCAGCCCGTATGTAGATGGCTTTCATGATTTGTGCTGAGGTAGAATGCTGGAAATAGAAGTTGCTATTCATTCACTCATTCATAACGACACACACACACAATTTGCTGATACCAGTTACTGTGCTACAGTATTTAGTTACATTGAGTTTTACTACAGTGCAATAAGGAACATTCTTAACCCTGTCACAAGGAAGTAAATTAATGTTTAGAGCCTTTTCAAGTCAGGAACCCAGTCTTTTACTGACTCTAGAAGACATATTTTCTAGTGATGAAATAATTTTTCTAAAAGTTTTGTGAGGATGTTGAAAAGAGGTCAGTTCAGTTTCAGTTTAAAAACCAGAAGGGGCATGATCAGGTGTGTGGGAGTGGCCATACGAGATTCTAGAGAGGGTAAGGCTGTGACATCTGAGTCATTATGTTGTGTGGACAAAGTGAAGGAAAGTATATTGTAGACAGGAAGAGCACAGATGAAGCCTGAAAGTGGTTTATGTCTAATGAAGAATAATATTTATGAGCATAAAATTTGGGTTTAAGAGCTTTAGAATTATATACTATTTGAAAATAATTTTTAAGAAAATAGAGAGAAGCTAAACATTGTAAAAATAATACTAGCAAAACATACCTTCTAAAGGACTTTGTTCAGAGCACATGAAGAGCTCTCAAAATTCAAACTTCATAGGACAAGCTAATGTCAATTAGGCATGGAATCAAATAAACCTTTTATTAAGGAGAGGATAGGCAGGCTATAATAATGTGACAATATGTTCAAAGTCATTAGTCACTGGGAAAATATAAATAAACTAAAGCACAAAGAGATGCATTTATGTACAAATAGGATGAGTAAAATATAAACTGAATACTAAGATCTGCAGAGAAGGCACAGCAATGGAGGACTTATTTGTTGTTGACAAGTGTAAATTGACAAAACACTTCTGAAGTAATCTAGTAATCTTATAAATTGATATGTAGACTTACTATATGACTAGACATGTTTCTTCTTAGGTATTTACTAAAGAGATGAAGATATACACATACAAAAGTTTGCAGATAGACATTCATAATATCTACTTGTAAGAGTCCCAAAATAGAAACACCTCCATTTTCTTTTCAACAGAGAAAGGCAACTATGGTAGAGCTGTGTAAGGAGCAATCCAGGAGAACATGACTGATGCTGCAGGCAGTGGGAAGATGACTCTCTTACCATTATAATAAGAGAAGGGAGCTGTACACTGAAGTACAGTGCAGTAAGGAACATTCTTGTATAACCACACTTCTGGGTTTGCATAATGAAGCACATGTTGAAGTGAAGCTGACTTTTTAAAAAATGCAAAGATGAGTGCTAAGGAATATAGTATTCACTCATCCAATCAGTACTTTGTATTATGGTAAGACACCTGCAGGTTATACAGCATTACTGTAGTACCGTCAGTTTCAAGGAATCAGAGGAAGCAGTTTGTCACTCTTTTGAGAACCACTCTTCTGGATACTTCTGAGGAAAGCAGGTAAAGCCATTTCAGAGATCAGTCTGAAGCACACGGGAAGTAAATGCCTGCCCAAATGTCCCAGACTTTTAAAAGATAAGCTACTGTATCCAGACAATTGTTAAAGTAAAGTAAGTCTTCACATCTGTCATCCATTCACATACTACTAGATGCTTGTAGAAGGTACAAATGTGTCTTATAACCCAAAGAAATAGCAGACTATAAAAGCATGTCTTTAAATATGTCTTTAAATAGTAGAAGTAGAAAATCTGTATTTAAAAAGAAGTCTTATGAAGATGCTGAACAGTGTAAAGGAAAGCAAAGCATTAGTAAGGACAGTAACCCAAACTACTGAAATGGAACCAAGGGAAAATGATGCACCTGCCATTAACATTTATTCAGGAGTCGGGAGCTGAGCTGGCTAGGTGAAGATTGGGCTTGAGTGAATCTCCAGTAGCCATGTCCAAAAGCTGAGCATAGTTGCACGTATCTATAACCCTAGCATTTGGAAGTGGAGTGAGGCAGATCCTGAGAGCACTCTGACGGCTTGCCTAGCTGAAACAGGGAGTTTCTGGTTCAGTAAGAGAACTGACTTGAATGCAGTAAGGCAGAGAAGAAGAGGGGAGTACAATTGATATCTTCTCTGGCTTCTGCATGGGAATGTGCAGGTGTTTGTTCATGCATTTTATATGTCACAAAACTGTTAAGACATATGATGTACAGGAAGAAAACACTGTGTCTAAGAGCCGAAGTTAATAAACTAGAAAGTCTATAAGTCAGAGAGGAAAGGAACAAAATGTAAAGAGTTTATTTTGAAGTTAATAAAAATCAGTAATCTTGCTATAATTAACAAGAAGAATAGTGAAAACATAGATTACTCATATTGGGAAGGAAAGAGATACCTGAAGATATAACACTGACTATAAGATTTGTGTGTGTGTATATGCTACATTCGTATGTGTAAATATTTAATGTGGATATCAAATCTATAAATTGAACTGAAAGTCCATACCTTCCTATCAAGAAAACCTCAAGTGTATACGATTTCATGAGTAAATCTGTCTAACATTTAAGAATACTCTCAGTCCTCAAATAGGGAAAGATGAAACATTTTTATAATTATTTCATGAGACAAATAATGTCTTGATAGTTAGACCAGAGAGATATTATAAGAAAAGAAAATATTTGCCTTTTCTTTCCTCTTTCTTTCCTTCTCTTCCTTCTCTTCCTTCCCTTCCTTTCCTTTCCTTCCCTTCCCCTGCCTGCCTGCCTGTCTGCCTGCCTGCCTGCCTCTAAGTGATGGGATTCAAGGTGTGCACCAACACAGCCCAGAAGAAAACATTTCTTAAAACAGGGTGAAAGGAGAAAACTGACTTGACATGTATGCTTTGGCATGTTTACCCTCATCATATACACATTAAAATTTTTTAAAAGATATAAATTAAATTATTTCATTTTAGGTTTTAAAAAATGTCAGGAAAAGAACATATGTTATTGTTATATAAACAGGGAAAATGTTCAGTAAAAAGGAATGAAATCCTGTCATCTGGTGCTAAGTGGATGCAAATACAGGGCATTATAGTAAGTAAAATGCAGAAAGATACAAATAACATGTTCTCCCACATGGGCACCAACAAAACTCATCTCCTAGGAAAAGGGAGAATAGTGAGGATTTGATAGATTGTGAGAGGAGAAAAGATGGCATACTGACTTTATTTTCTGTTCCACTCTGCATGTGGAACAAAAGTGTTTAGTTTTATTTTTGGTTTTATTCAGTCTTTCTGCAAAGAATAATGGGGACTTTAATACTTTTTTTTCTTTTTTCCTCCCCTCTCTCTTACTAAGGACTTCATTTAAGTCAGGAAGCCTTTGTGTTTTTAAGAGTGTAAGAAAGAAGTGTCTGGGGGAGATAACTTTAAAGAGGAAAGCACTGGGTAGCCTTGCAGATGCCCAGACAAGTACAGCTCTATAAATAGCACTTTTATCTATGGAAGAAAGAGCATGTTTATATGTGGTTGGGTAACAAATATGACTCAGTTTTTTACTGTTTTCACAAACAGAATATTTGTTAATAGTCACAATATTGAAAGTTAAATTAATTTGTGCTTCTACAAGTGCAATTTTAAACCAGAATTCTCCCCCCCCCCATCTGCGGATGGCTATTCTCTACCTAAAATGTTCAGAATGACTTAAAATTTTAAAATTGCATTTTATCATGTGTGAGTGTGTGTGCGTGTGGTATGAGTATGCCATGGCGTATGTGTAATGATCAGATGACAACTTTAGAGAAACATGTCTCTCCTTTTACTATATTGATAGCAGGTATCAAATTCAGGTCTTCAGTCTTGACAGCACATACCATTACTAATAGAGCCATCTTATTGGCCCAGTCTTTTCTCAAAGAAAATAAAAAGAAGTCCTCAGGACCACGGAGGATTCTGGTGTGTTGTTTTGATTTAAGCAGCTGTGTGTAATATAAAATTCTTTCTCTTATCTCAGTTTCTCCTCATGGGTTTGTTTTAATATTTAATCTTTTGTATTTATTTAAAATAAAAACAATGGGCTTATGTGTCACTTTAAAGTTTAACAGCAAGTCATCATAGGCAGGTGGGTAGATATGAGACAGAGTCGCACATTCTGAACCATCGCTTAAAGCAATGGAGTGCCTGAAACCTACCCATACATTTGTAGATAGACTTGATTTCTACAAAAGAATTTGTGAACCAATGAGAAAATTGTACTTCCTTGGTGTGTGTCCTCAGTCTTTTGTCCTTTAATTTTATTTTCGCCTTTCAGGTTATTTTGTCTTCACTAAATGATGTTCTTGACGGCTTTTGATTTGAATGTCCTGTGCAGCGCAGCAGTGCTTTGGACTGGTTTCAGTCCACTTCTTGCTGCCTTTAAGTTTTGTCTGCCCAATAAAACCTGTAGCTATTTCACTAGTTTCCCCTTCTCCCTCTTCTGGAACTCTGCGATGTTTCAGCACAGTTTAATTTGTCTTCTAGATCATAGATTGTCTTTAGTTTTTTGGTTTTTTTGTTTTTTTCAGTTAGTTTAAAGTATGACATCTTGTTTCATTCTTATATCCTGTGAGTAGATGAGTTAGGCAGAACTATCCTCTCTTTTATAGATGCTGAAGTAACAACAAGCAAATGATTGTATTTCTTCCAAGCAAACTGCTAATCTTAATTTTCATTGCAAAATGTGTTTCCCTTATACTGAGGTACCTTATGTTTTGTAATGTATGTACCACTCCTGTCATGTGCCTAGCACATGGTAGGTATTCAGCTAGTAGGATGTCCACATGAGATTTTCCGTTTGAATATACTCTGCTTATTTACTGAAAGATTCCTTACAGTGACTTGATACTATAAAGATTAAGGTAGTCTCATGTAAACAGACATCTCACTGAGGGAAATGGGATGGACAGGAAATGCTGCAGCCTGCCACTGGGGGATCCTTTCTGGGTGAGGGTGCTTAAGGAGGGGGTTTGAGAGCTTAAGATCAGTGTCTGCTATGAATTACTTCAGCTGTGGTAGGCCCAGAAGATGACTCCATTGGTAGTTCCAGAAGGTCCTTGAAAGCCTTAGCCAACAGCTAGTGCTGACAGACAGGAATGTATGAATTCAGCAATGGTCTAGGAAGCTGAGCCAGAGCCACATAGTGGCCAACTCAAAATCCTCTTGCTGGTGGGAATCAGTACAGAGGCTTGAGATGCTGTGTTGGGAGCAAGGCAGTGCTATCTTTTATATTATTTAGGCTAGCAGGGTTTACAGCTTAGGGCTGGTTCATTAACATATCAGAACCTGCCTTGGCTTATATCAGAGCTGCCTTGTGGTCGGTCGGCTTGTATCTTGCAAGCACTACATTATTCTAAGTCACACAGTATATAGCTTCACTTAGGTTCCTAACGATATTGTTTGTTAGTTTATTTTCTGTTCAGTTTTTAACCACTGAAATCTATTTCTTTTTAGAAAGCCATGCTTTTATGAAAGTGAAGTTTATAATTAGCTATTTAATAAATTGTGAAATATTTTTTGTCATTTTGTAGCCCAATGTTTTCAATGAAACAACATTTTATTTGATAAGAAAAAATTTAAATTTGGAGTATTTAATTTTTAAGCAATTATTTATCAGTCAAATGTCATTAACTCTATATTGTATACCAGATATTAATGTCTTGATATAGTCAATTGTTGTTGCCTTATTAGTTACATTTGTTCTCTTCTTATTTGTACAGGAGAGATCAAACAGATTCTAGAAAATGAACTTCAGATACCTGTGCCTAAAATGCTGTTAAAAGGCTGGAAGACTGGAGATGTGGAAGACAGTGTAAGTTTCTTAATTGACTAGAAACAAAAGAAAATTAAGCTATATGATTAACCGATGCCTAAGTGTTGTTTTTTAGCTTTGTGTGCTTGCTTGCTTTATGAGATAGGGTTTCATGTTGCACAGGCTGACTTGAGTGTCTTTGTAGCTAAGGTTGGCTTTGAACTCCTGATCCTCTTGCTTTTATTCCCTCTGCCCCCAAATGCTGGGATTTGGCAAGTGCCACTATGTTTATCCTGAAAAATTAAGTCAGAAGTAAATTTGGTAGTAATAATTTGGTTTAATTCCCAAATAATATTTTTCAAGTTAAATAATTTTGTATCAACCAATAATGAGTTTAGGTATGCAAATAAAAACACTATGTGGCATGTTTTTTTCTATTTTTAAGTATTCTCTCTTTTTTTTAGGAGGTTGGTACCTTTTTGAGAGCATTTACCTTTTTCTCAAACCTCTTAGGGTATCAGTGAATACCCTGGAATAATAATTTACTGACCAATTACTTACTGGCCTGAAAGAAGTCACATACACTGTGTACATTTATGCCAAGTATTGCATATGGAACAAAGATAATAGGAAACTTTTAAAACTTGGAAAATTTAAATGGTAAGAATATTTCTTCATTTCCTTGGTTAGTGGCAGGTGCATGGAATGAATTATATCTTGAGAATTTACAGAAGGTACTGTAGTTCTCAAGTAATAGTGGCTATTGCTATGGACCCCTTAAACTCAGCCTCATGTATAAAATATTTCACTTTTTTTCTTAAGAGAGAGCAGGAATGGAAAGAAAGAAATGCATTAGTGCTAAAGTTTTATTATGTTTAAGGTAGAAATAATTATGAATCTTCTTATACAGTTACTGAGCATATTCTATGCCAGGCATAAATACAATCTTTTGGTTTGTTATTTTGTAAATTTTGTGGCAAGTTGTGCATATATATATATATATATATATATATATATATATGTGTGTGTGTGTGTGTGTGTGTGTGTGTGTGTGTGTGTGTGTATTATAATGCACTTGGTATTATGTTTCATTGAGACACTAGAATTTCAGAATCTAGGCAAGAAGTTTAAAGTTTTGATACAGTTAATGATGTGTTATATCAGGACTCAGCAAGCCTCTTCTGTATAATCAGGGAGTAAATATTTAAGCTTGTCCAACCTCTGATACAACTATTCTGCTCTATTCCTGAAGAGCAGGAACACTCCTGACAATTTATGAAAAGCAAACAGCTCTTTTTCAGTCTAACTTTACTTATGGACACAGAATTTTAATGTTATAAAATTTTATGTCATGAAATATTCTTTTGATTCCTCCCCAATCATTTAAAAATGTAAAAGCTATTTTAACTTGCACACATATAAAAACAGCTTGGTTTGGCCTATATGTCCTTAGTCTGTTGCTTCTTGGTGCTATGTAGTCCTCAGTTTGAAATCAAAGGGTATGTACATATCAAGAGCAGCTTAGGAAGCTGCTTATTAACTCATCTTCACTTTTGTCTGTTCTGATAAACAGGGTTTTAAAAGGTATGAAGGAGTAATTCAACAACCTTGATAGAAATAAACAGCAAGAATGAAACCATTTACATTTTTTAAAATTGAGAAACCTGTGGTAATCTAATAATACATCCATTTTCAGTAGATTGCTAATAAAAAGGCAGTCATTTTGAAAATGTTCTTTTGTTTGTTTGTTTGTTTTTGTTTTGTTTTGTTTTTGTTTTTGTTTTTGTTTTTTGTTTTTTTTTTCTGAGACAGGGCTTCTCTGTATAGCCCTGGCTGTCCTGGAACTCACTTTGTAGACCAGGCTAGCCTTGAACTCCGCCTGCCTCTGCCTCCCGAGTGCTGAGATTAAAGGCGTGCGCCGCCACGCCCGGCTCTAAAATGTTCTTATGGTATTATTCTTTTTAATTGGGCAGTCTTTTAGTTACAATACTTCCAGTTACTTACATTTTTTTTTTAATGTAGGATTTCTGTGATTCTCATGCCATCATTTTTTAATTGCTTCCAAATTTATATTTTCTTTCCATACCTCAGTGAATTTACATGTCTAAGTTGACAATAACTCTTCTATTTGCATATCTTCTTTTCCTTCCCCCCTCTCTTCTTTCTTTCTCTTTTCTCTTTTCTTCTCTGATTTTTGGTTGAGACAAGATTTTATGTACCCCAGGCTGGTCTTAAACTCATTGAATAGCTAAATATATCTTCGATTTCCGTATCTTTCTGTCTTTATTTCTATTCTGTACAGTTTAGAGAATGTTCTACAATATCTATATTTTCAGTTTTCCATGAGTATTAGAATTTGTAGCAAGCCAAAGTAAAAGAATAAATAACAAATGAGGCAATTAAAGCAGCAAGCTGGAGTTCTCCATCCAGAGTATTCCCTCAGGTGAGACTTTGAAGTAAGAAGACAAACAGAACTGTCAGAGATACATCATCAAATTCTGTGCTTGCAACATCCAGCAAAAATTGAGCAGAAGGTTTAGGGCAGGCATCTGGAGCTAGCTCACAGGTGAACTTTTCAGTATGCCTGAGCTTCCCATAGTGGGACTTGCTGCTTTTCTTTGTCACTGTAGCTACTTTTATGCCATGGATGAAAGTAACAACTGCTGGACATGTTTCACCTTCTAGCTGTTTTCAAGGACAAATGTTTTTACCTTTTAGTCTGTCTTGCTATAATCTTCTCTACCTAAGTTTGGGGATGGGGGTACAGCCTATTCCCAGATCTTGCAAGAGATTTTTGAGACATTTCTGCTTAGTTTGAAATGGTGGGGACAGCCCTGCTTTCCAAGCCAACCTCCCAGATGAGCTCAAACAACATGAGGCATTTTACCACAGGATGTCCGTTTTCCCCTTCCCAGTTGCTGGGGTTATGGATATGCAGTAACCATAACCAACTCCATCTTCACATATCTTAATGACATCCATCGTAGACAGACCTACTTTAAAGAGAACTCGTGATTCTCTCCTGTGTTGTTTTTTGTTTCTGTTTGTTTGTTTGTTTTGCCAGTTTTCTTCAATAAAGTCAGCCTTGTGTAGCACTGGTAAAACAAAAAAAGTCCTATTGATTATATTTGGTAAGTCCTATTGATTATATTTCTAAAATATTTCTTAACCAAGGATACTTTTCATCATTTTTATTGTAACCGCCTAAATCAAGACGGTTAGTATCTCTACCCAGACTAATGTCACTATTGTCTTCTTAGCTTCTTTTTATGGCGACTTCTAGTTCACTCTCTGCTTAGTTGCCAGAATGATCTTTTTAAAAACATGAATCAAAGAACATTGCTCTTTTGTTGAAATACAGCTTTTAAATCTTTCTCAACTTTACAAGTGCCCATTGAGATTTTCTACCCTCAGCTTCCATGCCATGACTTAAAATCCTTTACTAGGACTGAACTTCTTGCACAGTCTCTGACAGATACTGTTCAGTTCTGTGAGCCGTTATTACCTCTAAATCTGTACGTAAATGGCTCTTTCTGCCTTTGGAGTTTAGCTTTATACTACCTGTGCTACCGACATTTCTCATTTGGCTCTCATTCCATGATTTCCCACCATATCAGTATTATAAGAAGAGGGGTCATACCTGTTTCTATCACCAGTGTATATAGAATTCTTGGTATATTGGTATCAAATAAAGGTTCATGGATGAATGCATGAATAAATGGCCTAAAGAAAGGGTCCGTTTTATTTAGTCATGCCATATAAGTCTTGATAGGGACGATTTGATGGAGAATCATTGGGTAGTAGATTGACAAAAGTAAAATAATGACTTGATCGAGTGCTAAGAATATTTTTCTAGTTCACAAAATAATAAAGATAAAAGGTAAAGATAAACTTCCTGTGTATATGTGTATGCACTTTGTTTGCATGCTCATGTTATTGAGAGAACACATCAATTTCACAAAGGTATTTCATATTTAATATAAAATTTCAGATTTTCATGTGTTCTGGTAGGTTGTAATTACATAGGCAGTTGTGTATTGTGTTTGTTTTCAAACCATGCACCATAAACCGTTAATAGGTTGTGAAGTTAACTGAATGGGTAATAGACAACACAAAGACAAAGGAGAAGAAAAAGAAGTGAAATACAACAGAAATGTCATTCTAATGTAAATAATTAGGGTATTTATTTTTATTTAAGACTGCACTTAGTAAGATGGCCCTCTCATGGAGCAGTTAAAAGTTCTTCCTGTGGCCTGCTTGGGTAAGATCACCTTTCTCCAGGTGTCTTTTTCTCCATCTGCAGAATTAAGAAATCCTTAATTAAGGATTCCTTAAGCTCTCCTTGCTTTTTAACACTTACAGCCTTGCCATTATCATTTGTTTTGACTCCTGCCAGGATTGACTTTGCTACCCTTACCTGTTTAAGCCAAATCACTCCTCTCCTGAATCTTCATAGACTGTACATTCTATACCTATCTTATCTTTCCTTTCCCTGCAGTGCTATAAGCCTTTTTGCTATGTTCCATGGAACTAATCCATCATTAGCAAAATTACTTTTATTAAAGTTGTTCATGTACATTTCCTTTCTGTCTTCTTCTGAGTGAAAGCCATTGTCCTCAGGAAGTTGGTTCTTTTGTAGTCTTCTTAGTGTTAGTTTTATTTTGGCAGTCTTCATACAATTGGAATAAATATGTGTCTTCATTTTTAGTTCTAGATCATTATTTGTCTTTTCAATCAGAATTTCTTCAGCTTTGAATTTATGTCAAAAGGTTATTTCTTTTTGATAACTTAATGAAGTTATCATCCCGTTTCTCTATGATTGTTAACTTCTGGCTCATAATTACTCTTTGACTTGATTCTTACTAATTTAATTCTAAATTCTAGCAAGACTTAGACAATTAAAAAAAGATTTATTTTATTTTTTTACTTAATGTTTATGCACTTGTGTGGGTATAGCTGCCTCCAGAGGCCGAAAGAGGGCATTGGATCCCAGGAGATGGATTTACAGATGGTTAGAAGCTGCTTGGCCAAGGTACTGGGAACCAAACTCTGGTTCTTTGCAAGAGCAGCAAGCAACTTAACTGCGGAGCACTCTCCAGTCCCTCTTACTAATGTCAGTATCTTGTAAATTATTTATACTGGCCACTTAGTTCCTTGGACTGGACCTTCTTTCGACAAAAAATTTTCACTATTTTGCTTCATTAATCTCTGCATGCTCTTAATATTCTATTAACAATGGCAGAAGCTTTCATCTTAATTTCAAGTTCCCTTTTTTTTTCTGGATAGTTTTCACCTTTTAATTCATTTCTTTTAATATTCTAGCTCCAACAGTTCTCCAACTCATCATGCCTTTAATCCATTATTTCTGCCATTTTTTTTAACTTGAAAAGCTATTTTTATTTATTGTTTAAACATCTGTACTGGCTGTGTTTGTCTGAAGCGCTCTTTCTCTGTGGAATCTTGTTTGTTGCCTTGCTCCCTTCAAACCTTCGCTCAATGAGCACAGTCTCTGATTATCCAGTTCAAAGTTACAAAGCTCCCCTAACGCACAGTCTTCAGCCCCTTTCCCTGCCTTAGTGTCAGTCTAAAACAAAACCAAACAACAAAACAAAACTACCACCTTCTAATTTTCAACTGCGTAGATTACTTTTATCCTCCTAATACGTAAGTGCCTTTCCCTGTACCCTTCTTAGTCAAATAAGGACTCCTAGGTTGTTCTAGCTAATCTTCTGATTAGGATGGCCTTGGTACAGAGGGTAGCGCAGTAAAATTTGGTAAATAAAATGCATGCCCTGAGTGCAAGCTGTGGAAGTGAATTTCCTTATGTGCACAGCTGTCAGGAAGCGTGTTAGCATGAGCTTACCGTAAGATTGGGAGTCTTAAAATGTAGGAGTTTTGTGACAGTTAATAAATCAGTGTATGTGGGTGTGACTCACAGTGAGATTTAACAGAAAACATCTCTAGAGTCAGAATAAAGTGATCTGGAGTCCACAACAAAGTTAAATAATCTCTTAGGCTCCAGCTCCTCATTATTAAGAAGCCTTGCTTTGAGGTGCTTTCTATGGTTTTTCCCCTCAGGTCTAAAGCCTGCACTGCTAATGTTTTTCTTTGAGTCTACTTCAGTGGAGACACGGATGACTTTTAGTTGCGTTCTTATCTGTATGCATCTCTTATGAGCTAAAAGTTTTCATCATGCTGGAATGTTCAGATTTGTATTAATTTGCAGTAAAAATAGCAGAAACAAGATGGTTTGGATTTAGCTGCTCTTTTGTTATATTTAGAAAATTACCAAAAGTGAAAGACCAACCTAAAGGTTGCAAAACATTCAAGAATTGTAAAAGTTACTAATGTAAACAACGTTCATTTTTGTTTTCTCTTCTTTTCTATTCCAGACGGTCTTAAAATCACTACACTTGCCAAAAAACAACAGTCTTTATGTCCTTACACCAGACTTACCACCTCCTTCATCATCCAGTCATGCTGGGTAAGATATTTACTTCTCCTGGAACTATGAAAGGAAAAAATGGATGGGTAATTTCTTTAAGTTTTGTATTATAACCAATAAAAATTTATGTAAGCTTTTACTATTTGGATGAGATTATTCATTTGATTTATGGTAGATGCCTTTTTTCAAAGAAAAATCTTTTAGAAATGCCTGTATATTAAAAATAATCAAGCCGGGCGTGGCGACGCACGCCTTTAATCCCAGCACTCGAGAGGCAGAGGCAGGCGGATTTCTGAGTTCGAGGC
>NC_034595.1:60530339-60570945 GCF_900095145.1 Mus pahari
AAAAAAAAAAAAAAAAAAAAATCAAAACAGAATAGAGCTATTGCTCAGTACTACATAATGTATTCAGGGTTTGAATTCCTTGCTAGCACTTAAGGAGGTGAGGGTAGGGGGCCAAATAACCCTTCTTTGATTGAAGGGTTATAGGGAGGAGAAAGAATAAATGCAACTTTAGTCTCTTATTGCCAAGGAAGATACAACTATGAAGAAAAGACAGTGAGTTATATAGGACAAAGCTAGAAAAACACCCACCTAGGCTCTCAGAATTTTCTTAGGTTAGAAAGACTTGTTACTTTTAGTTCTCATGGAACTCAATACATGTATACAGTTATCCCATATCTAGTTGCATGTTAATTCATTAGTATTGAATGAAGCCATTGGCCTACATATACTGATTGTACTAGTGATAAAACATTTTTTTTTCCCCCGAGTCCTTATTATCTCAAAACTTGTTTTAAGCTGACTTTGAATTTTGTAGTATTTATGTTCACTGCTGATTTTGTTGTTACCAGAATGTCATGCTGTGGTCATAGAGGTCATCTTCACTGCCGTCCATGTACCTGACCTATGATTAATAATTATTCATTCCGCATGCCTGAAGTGCCTACAGTATTACTTAAATGTAGTACTTATAGGAGAATAAAAAGTGTTTTTTAGTTGGCTTTTTGATTTTTACCAAATTTCAATGATGTTGTTGCATGGGTAGGAACAATGAGAAAAATTCAAAGAAAAACAAATGATGTAGAATTTTGAAGTTTATATGTAGAGACTTATGGTTTTGAAAAAGTTGTATTAATACACATTTAATTGAGACCTCTTAAAAAGCCAGAGCTCGTTTTATAGATGTTTACTCATTTTTATAAAAACTGAATTTTTCTCAGTCACAGTATTTGTAAATTATTTACTAAAACAGATATAAATTACCATGCTTTTAAATTGTACTGACAGATGATTTTCTTCAAGTTTTGGTCAGAACTATAAAGATACCTCCTTTTCTTACCTTCCTGTCTTGATTTTATTGCCACTAGGGGGTGCCTGGTAATTGAGTCTTTGTATTGACAATTTCCTTCTGGTACCAAAAAATTATAATAACATAAACTATAATATGAACATTTGTAATTGAGTTCAGAATTATTTTAATGTAAATCTTATTTTTTTGTAAAAAAAAAAAACAAAATTTCATGCTGAGAATTTAAGAGTGAAGTCTTTAGTCATAATCTTTGTGACAGGTGAAAGCATTTTAAATCCTGTAAGAACAGAGCTCAGTGATGATTGAAAGCATGCTGTATATCTCAGTGGTACAACTGCAGATGAAATTATAATTCATTATAAAATTATAAAAGGGGAAGTGCTACTTACACATGGTTCATATTATTATAGAGTGATTTAGTTCATCAGTATGTTTTTTATTAATAGATAAAAGACAAGCTCTGTTTTCAATGAGCTTATAGCCTATTCATTAAAGGTAGTAGGCCTTTAAAATTTTTCTTTACATTCCAGATAATTTTATTAATTATCCCTCATTGCTTATCCTAATCCTCAAACTCAGACTATTTCATCCAGTCTCTTTTGTAGTATTTCTTTTCATTCATTTGCTCTAATTGTTGATATCCTTGAGAGTTCTTTTCTTAACAGTCTCTCTTATTATCTTAGAATCTGTTTTCAACCTTTCAATTTTTAAAAGATACTTAAATAACCGTGAAGTTTGTATTTACAAACTCTTATGTCCCAATTTTCTTGGAGGTTTTCCTTTATGTGTCACATGTAATTCAGAGTTAGATGTTTAGAACTGACTCATCCCCTTTCTGGAAAACCTGTGTAAGTGCCCACATAGGCATAGTCTCAAGTAAAGACTGTATGCAGTGCTGAGGTAGGAACTGACTTGGTGATTGTTAGAAAAGTCACTTAGTTGGGAATTTGATTATTTTTATTAATGCAAATTTTGGTAGACTAGTAAAAGTGAGAATTGGATTTTAGTGCATTTTAAAGAGAGAAATGAAAACACATTATATCCACAGAGAACTTGATTGTAAATGGAAGTAAGTTTAAGAGAGAAGAATTACTTAGAATAGAGATGAACAAGACAGCAATTGTGAACAAGTAAAGCAAACAGAGCCTGGTGCCTGGAAGGGGTGTGGGTGGGGATGTTAGTTTGTGGGAACACAATAGTGTAAAGTGGGTGGTTTAGCAACATAATTTTAGTTCTTTAGATTTACACTTAAGACAGAAATGCAGGCTAGGTCAGTCAGTTTGTGATGAAGGCATTTTCCTGACTTGTAGATTGCCAATTTCTCACAATATCCTTGCTTGGCAGGTAAAGAAAAAGTGAGTGAACTGGTTTTTCTTTCTTCTTATAAGAACACCAATCCCATTGAATTAAGGCTTCAACCTCATGACCCGAATTAGCTCCTTAAAACCATATTTCAGGTACCATGAAATTGGAGTTTAAGGCTTCAACATATGAATTCTAGGGGTAATTCCAAGGGTCAGTTCTGAGTAGGGAGACAGGATTGGAGTCCGGGATTAAGTATTGAAATCAAGTTAGCTAACAATTTAGAGGCAATAGGTAAGGTAGATAGACAGTTGGTGCCAAATTGGAGAATATCTCTGGTTTCTGGATTTTAATAGTTATAATAGCAATGACAAAGTCCAAGTTATGGAAAATGCTAAAATAGAAAATTTATATTTATACTCAAAGGACAAAAGGGATTTCAAGAATATGTAAAGTGCTTAATAAGGAATGCTGACATAAAATGATCATTTCTGCCAAGCCCTTTGCACATAGTATTTTTCTTAAATCCTTACAGTAAATCATAAGTAGATATTTTTACCCACATTTTGCACTGATGAAGTTGAGTGAAAAGTGAGGTCAGGACCGAGATATGACATGTTTGGAAGGTTGTAAACATTCGGTTATTTTTAGTCCATACTTAAAATCATAAGCCTAGGTATCCATATCACAATTAACATTGATAGACACTAACCTGAGTTCATCTAGAAAAAGACTTAGTTGATATATCAATAGGTAGGAGTTTAAAAAGAAGTATAGGAAAACAACAGTGGAACAAACAACATTCAGTGGAGAAACAACTCAAGTACATTAACAATATCTATAAATATGATGGTATGAAACTATTTTATTAAAAGCAGCTGCCCTCAGCCTTGTCGGGTAGAGTATGCCCACAGTCTCCTCAGTCCCAGTTTTAGAAGCAGAGTTTGAAGCAATGTAGCTCATTTGAGGTCAGTTAGGGCTAAGACAGAAATTCTAAATTTGGATCTTCAAAAATTCCTTTAAGGAATTAGCAGAAAAAAATGGAAAACAAAGGAGGAAGAAGTAAGGCCTAAGTACTCTAGTATAATGTTACTGAAAAGAATGTATTATAATAATGTTAATAATACTTTAGCTTCACTTTAAGGCAAAAAGCATCAAGGAACAATTTGTCAGTAATATATACAAAACAACAATTGTGGACTTGTGTGTTCAAATCAGCAAAATTAGCAAGAAAAATAGATATGTAATAATTGTATATCAAATTTATTTATTGATTTTGTAAGCTGTAGCAGATTTGAGTAACTCAATCAAACACACATGAAATACTTAAGAAAACAAACCAAAATGCCAGTTTAAAAGAATCAAGGTCAATATTTGACCACATTGTTATACGTTTGCTCTCATAAGTTTAATTCTAATTAACATTATTATTAGATTTTTAAAAGTATAGGATTTTAAAATATTAAGTTAATAAATGTTTTTAATAAGGAGTTCTTTAAAAGTGGCTCATTTTAAAGAAGATTGTATTCTGGATGAAAAAGAAACCTGTCCCCAATTAAAACATCAATGGCAGTCACAGCACATCTAATTGGAGTGATGCACCAAATCCATTTATACAGTTTACTGCCTATTGATAGGTTGGTGACTACTGAGATTTGCTTGTTAGCATCACACTTTAAAAAGAGCTGCAGGTATTCTCTATGATGGGAACTTATTTAATGGACAGTCAGAAAGTTGCTCACTAATTTGTGAAGCAAGAAGTTTAATACATTGCAAGTATGGTTATTTCTTTATATTTTCCCTCAACAAATGGAATTACGTTTATATATTTTTACTATTTTCCACTTGTGTAGATCACAATATATCAGTATCACCACTAATTACCATGTTTTGATTAATCTTGCATACTTTGGTTAAGTCATTTTGTTGGATACAATATATCACTGTATTGATAAACTGTAATTATAGGCATAAGGCCACCTGGAATTTGAAATTATCTTGAAAAATGTTATTAGGAATTATGTAAAATGAAATGTTTGTTTATCTAGACCTATTTAATTGTCAGCAAAGAAAGCAATTAAAAGTAGCTGCAGACTCAGAGGCCAACCTTTGTTAAACATGGCTTTAAGATTGTTACAGAACTTGTGGTGATGATAACATGGTGTCTTGGAGGATGTTAACAACTGTAGCGGAGTGTTAATTAAGAATGATGTAATCTTCGGCTCAGAATTATTAGTATCATGTTAGAGTAGCTGGACAGAAGCAAAACCTAGTTTTGGTTATGATAATAGCTCAAGTCATATTTATAGTGGAAAGATTAACATTTTATTTTTATGCTGTTCCCAAGACAATTTTAAAATCCTCAATGAAATACAATCATATGTAAACATCAATGCCTTAGCTCATTTACATATGTGCCAGATTTTCAAACTGATTGCTATTTGAACCTAATCTGTCATTGCTGGCTGCATTAGCTACAACAAACATTACATTTACATATTGATTTCTTATTTTGTTTTAGTGTAAATAATCCATAATTACAGTAAATTTGGTCTTTTGTTGACAAGAGCTCATGTGACTCTTAAGTTTAGAATGGAAATTTAAATTATATGTGTTTTGCTTAAAATACAAAATCTGAAATATCTCAAAGGATAAAAAGATAATTGTAGTTCACAAAATATTAAAAAAGACAAAAGGAAAATCTTAATGTTTAGAAAGATACAAATTACATTTTTCTAAAATGACGAACATTTTATTATAAAAATTTTTGGCATTTTAAATAAGTTACTATTCTGGCTTCAGTTATTAGCTAAATAAACAGCAAAATCTGATATAAATGGATCTAAAAATGGATCTATAAATGTATCTATATACAGCTCAAGAAAGAAATGTAACCTGTGTACAGAACAGAAATGAAATGATACTTCCGGTATGGGTGTTAATATTCGTCCTTATTACATACATAAGTAATGTAAGGAATATAGTTTTACTACTGACAATGTATAAATTTCATTAGATATACAGTATTTTAAGTAGCAATGGCAGGCAACAAACTCCTATTTCTGTGTAGACTGATTGAAAGTATATTATAGTTTTTCTGTGCACATTTAGTTGGAACAATGATGGTTACCAAATTACTTAAGCACTGATAATGTGGTTAAACCTCATTAAGGAAATTTAACTTATATACCCTAATTTCCCAATTCTTAAAAGTCTAATAGCAGGTTCAAAAGCCTAAATTAAACTAACGACAGGCTTTTCCTTGATGCAGAAACTGTAAAACACTTTTACATAGTCAGTTGGGTTGTTGTAGCAAAATATGGTAGGTGGGTGACTTTAACAACAAGCATTTATTTTTCATACTTATAGAGGTTGGAAGAAGTTCAAGATCAAGGTACCAAGCAACAGATTAACTTTCTAGTAAGGGCCTTTATCCTGCCTTGACTAGTTTCTTGCTAAATCTTCATATGTTAGGATAGAAAAGGTCTCTACTTTCTTAATTATCTTGTGAGAATACTAATTCGATAATGGGACTCTCATAGCTTCATATTAAGTATAATCACTTCACAAAGCACCCACCTTCAAATACTATATATCTTACTAAGAGTTAAAATTTCAACCTGAATTTTGGGAAGGACATGAACATTTAGCCCTGAAGTTTAAGAGTAAATATCTCTTTTCTACTTTGATTTTGGTGGATTTATAACTTAAAACAATGAGTGTTTTCTCTAGATCTTTTCATACTGAATAGGCAGGCAGGTAGGCTATGCTTTAGAATAACTGAGTCTTTTGCATATGGCAGACTTTCAGAGGGGGTTCTGGAATTAAGAAATTGCTGAGAGGATCTTTTGATTACTGTTACTATTGAGTGAAGACAGTATTACTCTCTTCACATAGTTTTAAGATGAAGAAAGTAGTTGGGTGCAGTTACTTGTTTCTTTTTTTTTCTTTCTTTTTTTTTTTTTTTTTTTTTTGGTTTTTCGAGACAGGGTTTCTCTGTATAGCTCTGGCTGTCCTGGAACTCACTTTGTAGACCAGGCTGGCCTCGAACTCAGAAATCCACCTGCCTCTGCCTCCCAAGTGCTGGGATTAAAGGCATGCGCCACCACGCCCGGCTCTACTTGTTTCTTTTACCTCAACTATTAGATAGGCTTAGACAGAAGGATCATTTGAGCCTAGAAGTTTGGAGCCAAACCTGGGCATTGTAGTGATGCTGGCTCTTAAGTTAGTGAATGCATTTAGATGATTATGATAGAATATATACAAAATGTTTATTACTTTGCCTCTTAGGCATTTAATGTCATTAGCTCTCACTTAATTTTACTTTTATTTTAATTTGTTGCAAACACTTCCTCAAACAAATATTATTTTGATTA
The DNA here is from genome assembly GCF_900095145.1 of Mus pahari. NCBI lineage: Eukaryota > Metazoa > Chordata > Mammalia > Rodentia > Muridae > Mus > Mus pahari. Next base: position 60,536,985 of record NC_034595.1, read on the forward strand.
TATTTTAAATGTGAATTTTGGTCTAACTGCTAAAACAAACACTAATAGTTAAGTTACCCTTTTCTGTTTGTAGAAACCAAAACATGTCTTTGTTGTAAGAATAAGTATTCTGATGGAAAGAAAAATCACAATGGAAAAACACCATAAAGAGAGTACATGTGTTATATTCAAGTAAAACTGTTTCTTTCATTGAGCTCACATTTGTACTGCTTTTGAAAAGTTTCCTAGTTGAAGGCTGGTAAGATAGCTTAGTAAGCACACACTTAATACTAAGTCTGCGGACCTGAGTATCATCCCCTGGACCCACCTAGTGGAAGGAAAGAATTAATTTCTTTAGATTGTTCTGTGATCTTGATGTGTATGTGTGGTACACATATTTCCTCTGTAAATTAATTATATTTTAAAATGATTTCTTTTTAAAAAAATTATAAAATAATTACATTATTTTCTCTTTACCTTAACTCCCTCCAGACCCTCATATACCTCTTTGCACTCTTTTAAATTCACGTCCTCCTTTTTATTATTCTTACATGTATATAGGTGTACATACATAAATACTTCTAAATAAAACCTGCTCAGTCTCTCTTCCTTCCCCATATGTGTATATACATAAATATTATTAAATATAACCTGCTTAGTCTGTATAATGTTGTTTGTATATATGTATGTTTTCAGGGCTGACCATTTGGTATTAGATATGCAGTTAGTGTGCTCTCTTCTGTTCTCAGTGTTCCTTAGTTGCCTGTAGTTCTTTGTGTAGGGTTGACACTTCTTGGGCTTTCTTGCATGGTTACTTTTAGTACCATACATACAATATTTTTAAAATAAACATAAAGTTTATTACTTACTTGCTTTTTTGCTCTTTTGCCTTTTTCTTTTAAATTGAAGAGAAAACTTGATACTTAAGAGCATTGTATAATTTTTCACTGTTATAGAAATTATTTAAATCCCGGTCAGCCTGAGGTTTCTACCCTGCCTTAGATCATTGAGTTATCAGATGAAGAACACACATAGCTTTTATATACATGAGCTAGGCAGATACCTAGCCTCCATACTATTAGAATCTACTTTCCTATTGATAAACCTGAATTATTACTTACTACTTACTGTGTTTCATCTGGGCTGCTCATAATTCAGTTTGGCTAGCCCACAGGGTCAGGTTTTTATGGCTCAGCTAACCCATGGTGGGTTCTCCTCCCTCTTGCATATTCTCCAATCCAAGCCTGGGAACTCTCAACCCCACCTATATGTCTTCTGCCCAGCTATTGGCTGTTGGCATCTTTATTCACCAATCAGAAATCACTTGGGGCAGGGTCACAGAGGCTACTTGCAGACTTGGGGGCCCATAGTTAGCATTACAATAAACAGTAAAACAGTTCTCCCTTTTAGTCCATTAAAGGGCTCTTCTCTCAGATATAAATTGAATACAGTTATAATAATTATGCAAATCATAAGGTATGATATACTCTTAAAACATCCCATTATATTTGACAATGTAGATTTTATCATCTATCCTAACTTAAAGAGTTAACAATTTTGTACTTCAGTCATGTTTGATTTTAACTTGTATTACCAACTGAAAATCATCGTTTTAAATCTAGAATATCTTCAGTGCTAAACAACTTAAGTTTAATTGTGAGATTATGACTATTAGTCTTCAACCCTGTCAGATATTTGAGAAGGGATTAAATATTACTTGAGCATGCAGGAAACACAAAGACACAGCTTCCAAAACTATAGAAATGTCATATATCTGACAGCCTAAACAGTATCCAAAATTCCTTATAACGTTGGAGCACCTATCTTTAGCTTTCTGTCCCAGAACATTTGACATACTTAAGTGAAGCAAGAATTATGAAGGACTAGCTTACTCTGTCTTGTATGATCTTAGCAGTCACTTATCCTGCATCCATTTGTCCTTTCCGGACACATTCTGTCTGCAGATAAAATTAGGGTATTGGAGTGGTTAGCTTGCCATACTTGAAGCAACTCCACGTGGAGGTACTGATGCTCATAACCTTCCTGGAAGTGGAATGGGGGTGCTGTCAGGAGCAGGCCTGTCTCATAGGCAAAAGTTCATTTTGGCTGGGCATAGTGGCACATGCTTTTAATCCCAGCACTCGGGAGGCAGAGGCAGGTGCATTTCTGAGTTCGAGGCCAGCCTGGTCTACAAAGTGACTTCCAGGACAGCCAGGGCTATACAGAGAAACCCTGTCTTGAAAAACCAAAATAAATACATACATACATACATACATACATACATACATAAGTAAATAAAATAAAAAAGTTGATTTTGTTTGACAATCTTCCTTAGAGTTTAAAGGTCCATAGTTGAAATAGAATGGAGCACTTTGCCTCAGAAGAGAGACTGCTAGAGTGTGGGTTCACCTAACTATGGCAGACTCACCTGTCTGTTACAAGACACTATTAGGGAGAAAATTGCTCCTAGATGCAGTGGCAGGCTCCAACTTATTTCGTTCGATTTATCAGTTAGTAGCATTTTGCTCAGGTAACCCTCTCAGATTAATAAAACCATGCAGTGTATTTGCAACATTGATCCTGTGTTTAAAAACAAAAGTACCAACTAAAAACCTCACAAAACAAAACATTTTGTTCATGTAAATTCTGTGGAAAGTATTTTTAGTAAAATTATGTATTTTAAAGTGTTTTGTAGCTAATGCTATAGGAAAATCAATGTTAAAAATTGTAGCACATAATATCACATGTAAAAATATGTTTGTCTGCCCGTTTCTTAGTAAACTTAGTAAAGGCAAAGATATGATCTTACTGGGCTCACTTCCTTCATGCCAAAAGGCAAATCATGACTATAATCTCTGTAGTTAGTTCTAAACAAATTCCACATTTTTGTGCATGTGACATTGAACAAGAAAAGTAATGTTAATTTCCTTTGTGAAATTGATGTGATTATAATTTCATGTAGTTGACATGAAGTTCTTAATACTTTACACATTTTAATATTAATTGCTGATAATGAGGCAGTGAGCCAGACTAGAGTCTGAGATGGAGGATGTTGCCATCAGTAGACAAATCATTTTCCCTTGGATCGTGAATATCAACCTGAAATAAGAATGCCCTCCCCCACAAACAACAAAACTAAAAATAAAACTGTGATTCTGGGTAACATTAGGTTCAATATACAAGTATATATGTATGTTCCATCATTAGAACGCGGTACGTGTGTGTTCACGCGTGCTTGTGCACGTGCATGCACTTTGTAGGTATTTTCACTTGTGCATGAACACCTTATTGATTGATTGATTGATTGATTGATTGATTGAGATAGTCTATGTTGGCTGCTCAGGTATCTGTCTGTATCCCTGTTCCACCTCCAGTGCTGAATTTTTAGTGTAGTCTACCATCTACCTGGATTCTTAGGGTATAAACTTAGGTCTTAATCCTGAAAAAAGGACTTTACTTATTGGGCTGTTTTCCCAACCCCATCAAAAAGTTTTTCTCCTATGCAGCTCATAAATCACGAAGAATAATTGCTACAAAAGCACTGTAGATCTTCTTGTTTGTGTTGTACTGTCACTGTGAGATTTTAAAGTCTGAGCATCTCTCAAATGTTCAAATGTTAGAATATGGTACCTTATAACTTATGCCATAATAATTCACTCTTGGGCTCTTTAAAGTTTAATATTGTAGTCCTATAAAGGAAGAATATCTTTTTTTTTTTTTTTTAGAAGAGGAAACAGTATTTACAGAGTACTCATGTCTAAAGATGGGGCTTCATATATTTTAGGCACTCATCATATACTTCTGAAAGAATGATTGACTTGCCATAGTCAAACAGCTGACCTTGGTAGAGCAAGAGTTCAGATCTGGCTCCCTAATTCCCTAGCAGTTTAAGGCCTATGTCTCTTTCTCTGTGTATATGCTCCATCTCTGCTGCTATCCAGATATTACAGAACTGACTTAAATAGTTTTCTTCTAAATAGTATGATACCTGATGCTGGTTCTGTGAGACTAGCCTATTATCAAGAAACAAATCTAAGAATTTGCAAAAAGGCAACCATAAAACATGGATTTATTTCTAATTTATTTCTAAATATAAAATGTAAAAATTTTGAAATTCCGAGGTTTTTAGCCTAGCTTTTGTAGTCTTCTATCTTAGGCCTTCCTTTTTTTTTTTTTTTTTTTTTTTTTAATTTTTTTTGAAACAGGAAGACAGTTTTGTTTTATTCATAGTTCAAGTTNAGCCTAGCTTTTGTAGTCTTCTATCTTAGGCCTTTCTTTTTTTTTTTCTTTTTTTTTTTTTTTTTTTTTTTTAATGAGGAAGACAGTTTTGTTTTATTCATAGTTCAAGTTTGACCCTGGTACTTTTGGGCCTGTGGCAAGGTAGTATGGGGGTGGGTAGTGATGGAGAGAGAGAGGGTGGGGAGGGAGGGAGGGGAAGGGGAAAGGAAGAGAAGGGGGAAGGGAAGAGAAGAGAAGAGAACAAAAGAGAATAGAGAGATCCCAGTGTCCCCTTCAAAGGCAGACCTCCTATATGACCATATCTGAAAATAGACCCCCCCCCCAAAAAAAAAAAAGTTTCCACTACCCCAAAATGCCACTTTCTGGACACCAAGCCTTCAATATAGTTCTCTTTTTGTTTACATCTAAGATCCAAGCTTTAACACCATGTCTCAGGATTAGATTAAGGGAAATCCCAGATTTGAGAGATGCTGTGTGTGTGGAGAGTGACTTGCTTGGAAGGGTCATACTCCAGGGGTTCACTGGGCGGTTGTCCCAGGCTGCAACATTCTTGGGAGGCTGTGCCTGTTCTCAGTGTAAGGAAGGGCTCCAGGAATTGAAATGTCTTTCCCTTGCTTCTGGTCCTGGGCTCATGGGAGAAGTCTTGTGCATTTAACATATCACACATTTCTTTCCTTTATTACATTTCCTTTATTACATTCATCCTTAGCCTTTTGATGTTGCCAGCACATGGCCCTTTTTATGGCCTTTGTGTATGTTCAGCTTTGGCATGACTGAACCCACTCTTCCAGTTGAAACAGTTATTTTAGTTTCCCCTCCCCTCCCCTCCCCTCCCCTCTCCCCCTCCCCTCTTTCTTTTTTTGGAAGAAATAACACTATTAGAAAAAACAGACAAAAAAAGAAACAAACAAACAAGAAAAACCAAGAAGGGAAATGGGTTTGTTTTCAACTCCTGCCTTGGATAAGGCTACTTTTTGCTACCCACCCCTAGCTCCTTCCTGCTGTAGGGTAGAGTCCAGCTCAAAGCAGTGCCACAGCCAGAGTCTATGCTGCTGATGTCACTGTGGCTCCATCTGAACTCATGGTAAGACTCAGAACCCAGGCCTTTTAGTTCAGCCACCTTGCCCAGGCTATGTGGCTTTTAGTTCAGCCATCTTGGCGGTGGCCGTATACTTCCGAATAACCAGCTGGTTTTGGGCAGAGATATGACCTGAGATAAGCTCCTTATAGTGGGAAAACCAGAGGATGGAACACACCTGGTAATGGGCATCCACAGCACTCAGACCCTAGAGCATATGTTCCAAATGTGAGTGTGTCAGTCCCCGGTACCTCCTCCTGTTGCCAGAATATTGGATTGCCAGGGACACCATGAATAGCCTGCCATCTTAGTCTCATTCTAGCTGCTTCTGATCCATCAGTTGCCTCCTGGAGACTCCCTCATGGTGACCTCTCTCCTCTTTCCATCCCAGAACCCCCGAGTTTGTTGATTTTCCACTTCACCGTAATGTTCAAACTGACTCCTTTGCTTTGTTTCAGATGGTCGGAAAGTTCTAGGGTCACAACTTGATCCTCTGTTTTTGTCCTCCCATAGGCCTGCATGCTATTAACTCTAATGCTCTTATATCTTTTAGTTGGCTGTTTTGTTTTATTGTTGTCTTTTAGCCTTTGTTTGTATGTTTTTTGTTTTGTTTTGTTCTGTTTTTTTTTCCCCTAGGAGAGAAAGCCCAGGTTAGCTTCAGATGTGCCTTGCAACTGAGGATGACTCTAAGTTCCTAATCTTCCTGCCTCTACTTTTTAATTCCTGAGTTCACTGTTTACTTGGCCTTTGATGCTTACATTCAGTAATATTGAATTGTGTGTGTGTGTGTGTGTGTGTGTGTGTGTGTGTTTAATATGAAATCAAATTTAAAATATCGAAAACCTCCCTCCCAGTTTTCCTACCCAGTTCTACATTAAGTAAGATTCTGGCAATCTTGGGGTTGTATTTTTTTTTCTTGCCCTTTATCAGTTAATTGTCCATCTCTGCCTCTAACTTGTATTCTATATTAAATATTCTTACCATGTATTTCTCCTTTTCCCTACTTCTTTTGTGAATTAATCTTTTCTCCTATCTCCCCCATCTCCAGTCTTTTCTCAGAACTAGAGCACAAAGAGAAATCTTACATAGATGGAAATAGAAGTTAATTCTTAGCATTTTCCTCTTTAAACTTCCAGTAGCTTTCTTGCAGTTACAAGACCCTGTATGATTAGACCTTTGTTGATTCCTTTTGTATATGTTAACTGTTATAGGTCTTTTTTTCTTGGAGATGCCTTTCTCAACTGTTCTTTATGCTAGATTTTTCCAGATTCTCTGTTAGTTTTTATTTTATAATCTATTTTACTTGCTTCATAATACATTGCACTCTCCAAAATTACTTATTTACTTGATCTTTCCCATTGACTAGAAATGCAAGTTTCATGAAAACAAGGACCATGTATGTTTTTCCTATTCCTCTTTTTTTCTCTAGCAGCTAGAATAGTGTTTTGACTGTAGATTGGTATACAACAAACTGTCAAAGTTTTGTCCCCTGACACCTTACCCCAAGTATATCTTCTGAGTGTTCAATTCTAAGATCCTGTTTATCCTTTGAATTTCAACTTGCGTGTCTTCTCTGGTTATAGATTACCTTTTTCCTTCATGGAGTTTTTATAATCCCATGACGTAGGACAGAGTTAAACACCTTTCTCTCAGTTTTCCTTGAGTTTTTATTTTGGTTCTATTGGTAGTGACTTACTTGTTTCCGAATTAGACTATGTTTTTTTTTTTTTTTTTTTCTTTCTTTCTGAGAACTGTGTATTTTTATTTAGATTGAATTTTTTTTTTAGAAAGGCATTGTCCTAATGTTGCCTTAAAAATAAATAAGAAAGTAAATAGTTAAGTAATCATTCATTCATACATACATATATGAATACATATTTGAACCAGAATAATAATTTTCTAGAAGGTAACCTGTTGTATGAAGACAGATAATAGTCACGATTTATTACTTACTAAGCGAATATCTGCATGCTCCAGGTATTTTGCTTAGGTGCTAAAGAAAAACAACAAATGTCTTTCCCATAGGAAACTTGTATTTTAGTTGGATGCTTTTAAAATTCATCAGTAATACTTTATGATATATATTAGTGCTTTTTTTAAAATATTTTTTTCATCTAGTACTAACCTTTAAACACTTTGTGAGTCAATAGGCTAGACAGATTAAATACCTAATTCTATATTTTGTGTGTGTTCCAGTTTGGCAAAAGAAGAACCAAGTAGATCAGAGCTATGTAGCACACTCAGAATATTTTCTAGGCTAAAGCAATGATAAAATTATCCTTAAGACAGGCAATGTAGATAATTTTAACATAATAGTAATAGGTTTTTATTAAAATTTTGAAGATCATACTTCTAAATATTGTCATAAAAGAATCATGAGTTATATTTCTTAACTTATGTGACTGATTACATATTTTTTTGTGTGTGTGTTACATTTTTGTAACATTTGGGAACTCTACTACAGGATTTTCAAAGTGTTGCTCTGAATTCCCCAGTTTCTGAAATCTATATATTGCTGAATCTGAAGTGAAAGAATCTTTTGAAAGAATTTTGATGTAGCAGTTTCAATTCTGTAAATTTCAGTATCTTCTGAATTTTTACTGAAAACATATTTCTATTTTTATACAGCATTTATAAGTATAAACAATAGTTTTATATTTTTTAGAGACAGCCATTTTATTAGCATCGCATTAGTCTTTCAGTAGTATATTTGAATAAATATTTTCGTAGATATTTAATATTTGACAATGAAGACAATTGATTTTCTTGGAGAAGTAAGTAAATAGACAATAGTGTTTGTAGAAAATGTGTATGCATTTGAAGAATTTACAATAGAAGTTTTAAAACACCTTGGTAGAGAAGGAGTTAACAGGTTAGCTCCCCTTGGTTGTTCTCAGCATGCTCTCTTGCCTTTAGGAGCTGAAAAGATGATAACATTGGGCCCGGACATGCCTGTGTGGAGGTTAGGGTACTCCTGGGGTTTTTGCAGCTAGCTGTGAAGCAAGCTAGAACTTGTTCATCTCTGAGTTCCTTGTTTTTCTTTCAACCCTTTCAGTGCCCTGCAGGAATCATTAAATCAAAACTTCATGCTGATCATCACCCACCGAGAGGTCCAGCGGGAGTACAACCTGAACTTCTCAGGAAGCAGTACCATTCAAGAGGTGAGTTATGTCTCACAGCTAAGGAATAAAGGTAGCTCATTATAGCTAATGTTGACCCTGTTAAAGAGGGCTTATCTGTTCTAGTAAAAACTCTCTTTATGTTTCATTATTAGGTTTTTAATTTTAATTAACTGGAGAATCAATGATTACAGTAGATACACTAAATGACTTGACCTAGAAATACAAATGTTGTAAGTGGGAGCTCTTGATAATTCTTAAAACATTCTGCTTAAAACCCTACTTATAAAGAATTTATTATTATACAAAATAGTTCATGGCTTTATAGTATTATTCAAAATATTAATTTGGAAATTGTTGACAACATTCATTGTTGAGTGTGTTTCTGTTTTATTTGAAAGGTCACTTTCAAATGTGTCATGTATTTTATACATGTATGCTTCTGTTTTAAACAGGAATTTCAAGAGGCTTTTCTTAAGCAGATCAATCCTAGCTTTGGGCAGTATTCATAAGATGTTTGAGACTGTCACTTAGCTCAGACTATCTGGAAAGAGTCTGTTAATACTGTGTATTTTCTTCAGTGTGACCAAAGAGGGCCACTGTCTCTAAAACAGTACTTCTCCTATGAGAGAGAAGGTGCTGTCTGAGAATGCTTTTGGCCCCACCCATCTAAAGGCCAGTAATTCTCTCCTTAGGGGATGAGGAATATTAGAGGCTTTGACAGGACTTCCATGCTTAGAAACATTAAAATAGTGAAATAGTTTTCATATTAACTTTTGTAATTTATGAAACTTACTTTTGCCTTTTTTTTAAACTATTGAATTTTAAGACTAGATCATGCTAAATCTTAAATTGCTATGTAAAAATATAAGACCATATGTTTAAAATAATTAGTAACATCTTGAAAGAATAAGTAAGTTTTTAGGATTATATAAAATGTTTTGGTAATGGATAGACTACTGTTTTTTTTTTTTTTTACATGTTTGATTAATAAATTCTATCCTTTGAGTTTGTCATAAAGAACTTTTTTCTAAGTTTCTTTTCTCCATTGATAACTTGAATAGCTGATATGTAACTAAGCAGTAACATTCAGCCTTTTCTCTGACTTCTACATTTATCAATTTATTTTATTTATTTGAATTTTCTGGAATTTTTTGCTTTTACGTTGCCTTTTCATTTTTAACCTTTATGTCATTCTATCTTCTAAATTAAACATTTTAATTTCTTGAAAAGTCATTTTTATCTAAAATTTAAATATGATTCTGTCAGATTTATCATAGGGATCTTTGAAGATAAAATCTAAATTGTATATATGAACATTTAATTAAATAAGGAAATTTAGCTTCACGATAACTCCAGTTAAGCAATAAAGCAAGACAAGATAAATTTCATTCTGTTGATTGATTTTTTTATTTTAAGAGGAATAAAATGCATGATGGATAAATATGGGAGACTCTGTCTTCTAGGTGAAATTTTTGTAGCTAAACTTTGCGTGCAGTTTCTCTCATTCCCAAACCCTCTCTTTTGCATTGCTAGTTTAACTGACTTGAGTGTGTTTCGACTTTCTCCCACAAGAGGGCAGAAAGGACTATTAAGCTGATAGCCTAAAAATGCCACTCAGTGTTTTCAAATTAGCTTCTCTTATATTAACAAAAAGGAGCATAATGGCCAAGTTATTGTTTGATTTACAGATAATTGGCATATTGCAGCGAGGAGACTTAATTTCACCCTTTTAAATTAAACAGGGAGATTTAAAAAGACATAAAATATTCATTAATGTTCGGTGATTATAAAGTAGTGGCATATATTTATTTTGCCTTTATTACTGTTTCGATGGGAAAATACTGCAAATATTTCCGAAATCGAGTTGGCCATACTGACAAGTTGAAATGTTTAAGCAATGTTAATGCAATCTGCTCACACCTGATATTCTATGCAGAATGATTCAAAATGACTACATCAATTATTAAAAGAATATTTAAAATTCTGTAAATGTGCCATTGCGTGCCACTGTTGGCGGAAACTGTTCTCTGGTATATTATTTAGATTATCAAATATATTTTAAGTGTCAAGGACTTCAAAACATTGAAACCCGTCCCATCTCATTTCTAACTATCTGTGAAAAGTGCTTGAGGAGCGTCTTTTAAATGACAGATATTCCTACGTATTTCTTGGTAATAGCTTTTCTTTCCTGTTTAATTTTAAAAATTAATTTAAAATATGTTTCTAAATTCTTGTTATTAAGAAAAAAAATATTGTGTCTAGTGAAAATTGTTGTAGTGTGAGTAGACAGTTCCACATGGACTGCTTTATTTATTTTGTGTAACTTTGTGGAAGACTGTGGAGCAACTGGCTGAGCACAGTTCCCTGGCTTTCCTTGGACCAGGGGATCCAGTGCTGAGGCTGCTTTCAGGAAGGAGAGGTGCTCCTGTGGACAGCCTGGCAACTCCTGGCAACTCACAGTGCCTTTTTCTTGCTAAGCTACTGTAAGTCAGTTTAATTGCACAAAGAGAAATGTACAATTTTGAAACAATTTGTAGTTCTGTGTTAATACTAATATTTTTGTTTTTAATGTGGAAGCTTAGTGATGTTCTAGATTCTAAATTGTAAATTTATCCATCACCAGTTTTAGCAATCTTCTTTCAGTAGTAAGCCCCAAAATAAATTGTAATCACTAACACACACACACACACACACACACACACACAGTTTAAAGTAGATTAAAAGCATCTCATCAATTAATAATAGAGTAAATTATTTTCATTTTCTAGGTAAAACATTCTTAATGCTTTGAAAGTCTTGAATTTTTAAAAGAAAGCTTTTACAGTATTTTTTACTCAGATAACTATGAAATGAGTAAGACTGAAATTAGCACCGCTCGTAACTATTAATTGAACAAAATAAATCTTTGAAAATACTGATTTATAGACTACTGCTAAGATATAGTTAGAATTTCAAATATATTTTCAGTAGCATTTGGTCAAGCAAATTGGTGGTGATAGCTGGTGTTCCTACAAGTATTGGCTCATCCTGGCTCTGAGCTGGTGCTTTACAGCATGTGACTGTTTTCCTTTGGGTGCCAGGTGAAGGGGTTTTGGTTTTGATTTCGTTCTTGTTTTAAGCTCGCTACAGAATTTTCAACTTACATATTCTATGTGAGGACGAGTCATTAACCTCTAGAGATGGTTAAAATGGAGATAGTTGCAAGTAGTTATAAGAAGTAAAATCCTTATTCTTTCACGATAACAATATACACCAGAAAATTATCGAGTAATATTGTAATAACATGACAACCCCAACTTTCTACTAATTTGCACTCTAAATTAATACTAATCACACTTTAAAATACTGAAATTCCTTCAAAATTTAAACAAACCTATCTTATTTTAATCAGTTTTCTACTTTTGAGAGTTCACAGGTTTAAACAATTAATAAAAAGATTCTAATAATTTAAAAATCTGTGGTTTCAGATGCACTTGGGGTGGGCTAACACAAGGGAAGAAAGGCTGATTTGCCTCTGCAAATCCTTAGTCCAGGTGTGGAAAAGGATATAAAGTCCCTGAAATCAAGCCAACTTTTCTTGGAAACTGATTCTTTGTTGTCTGCCTTATTATTGCAAAAGCTTCTGTTAGGCAAATTTCTACGTTTTTGTAGATGTCATATAAACTTAAGAAACATACACCTGATCTGAAAAACAAAGATAAGAAATCTTAAGTATTTTTAGTGCAGAATCATGGAGTATTACTTATCTATTACAGTGAGAAGTGTGATGAATAGCTATTGGAATTATTTAAATCCCCTTCTAAGTTTCACTTTACCTTAGAATTCTCACTATTCTTATTAATGTTGATTTAGTTCTTAATGGGAATGAATGGGGAAAATTGACAGCCCATGAAGCCATATCATACAGGGAGCAAGTAGCACATTTCACTACTAGCTCCATGTTATACAAACTGATGATTAAGTGGGAAACCAATTGTGGTAGAATTGGTATCTAAGGAAATCATACCAATTCTTAAAAATAATTGCAAAATCAGGATGTTAATTTTGATTCTGAAATTTAAACCATGTGCTATTTTTTTGTGTGTTTGGTCTGTTCTTGGTGCTTTCTCTCTTGACTAATGTGTGCATTGGAGTGTAAGCTAAGGCTGGTGGCCAGTAACTGTTTTGAAATTTGTAGTTCTTCACAAGTTATATTAGTGAGTACTTTTCTATTAGCAAATAGATTATAACTTCTTAACTGATGTGTCTTTTCTTTAAATGTTTTGAAGTATTAGGTGTCTTTTCTGGGGTGGAGGGGGGGTTGTTTGTTTTCCACTATGGGGTGGGGAGCTACTGGCAAAGAATTGAAGAAAGAGTGAGGTAGCTGAGAATGTTCATATGCAAGAGGGTAAATTAAGTTGTGTGCTTACTTAATTAAAAGTTTAAGTGGTTTGTTCTTACTGCAAGATAAATGGCATATATTAACTCAATTAGAATGAGCACTTTTAATTAGCATATATCTTTTTTTTTTAAACTTAAAATAAAAAAATGACATCTTAGTAAGAATGTAAGATGAATGAATTCAAGGCATTTTTTCACCTTTCCAAATATGGAGAATATGAGGTACATATATTACTGGTTTCAGGTTGCATTTTAAAAAAGGTTTGTTTAATGATACTGCTTCAAATGAACAAATAGTGATTATCTTATTGAGATCTGTGTTCTTCTTGTACCCCTTAGGAAATAAATTTAGTTGATATTTATGATATAACTATTTTGAAATGACAATATTTTGCTGCATCTAGAAATATTTTAGAATAATTTGGACATTATTCAAAAACATAAATATTTTTCATCTGCATCACAAATAAAAACATAATTTTCTTAAAAGTTAAGGGCAATGCTTTATTTAGTTCTTTGTTACTTAAGATACTTGTATCCTAACATCTTAGCCCATCATATTTATAATCTGCCGTTTGTGTGTTGATAGTTTTAAAATGCCTGAGTTGAGAGAAATTACATTCAGTTATCAGAAACCAATAAACATAAGACATTTTTTATATGCAAGAAAAGGCAGAGAGTAAATAATTGCACTGGTGACCAATACTGTAATAATCCTGTTTTACAATATGCACTTGACAGGTTGTAATAGTGCTAATTGAAGGGACTAATTCACACTTGCTTCATTCTATTCAAAGGCAAAATCAGCAGCTTGTTTTGCTTTTGACCAGATGGTCCTCATGAACACCTACTGTGCACTTTAAGTGCTTTACTAGAATTACAAAGGCTGGGGGCTGCGTTCGACTCCAAATGATTTGAGAAGGGGGGGACCTCTGTGCTCAATGGATTTAGTGCAAGTAAATTAATTCTAGTGGACCCATTACACACAGAGCCCCCTTTTCAAAGCTCTGAGCCTCCTCGCCTGCTCTGTAGCAATGAGAAAGAGAAAGAGAAAGGCAGATTACTGCAAACAGAAATAAAAAAAAGGGTATGAAAGGGAGAAAAGAGGCCTTGAAGCCTTTCATATCATTTGAGTTTTTCAAGTGCGTTATTTTTGGGGAGGGTGGATGTATGAAAAGCCAATTGGAGTTTTTTTTGTTTTAAAGTGCGCTATTTAAGCACTATGAATATAAGCGCAAGAGCAACAGTTGACTGAGTTTACTGTGGTGAAGCTTTGTGTCCGAGGATGAATCAAATTCATTATATTCAACTCTTTGTGTTTTAACATGAATGTAGGGTTAGTTTCACAAGACTGTGTCTGTTTAGGATAATTATAATTTAATATTTTCCTTTCATAAAGTTATCACTGTAGATGTCTAAAATTTTAATCAAAGCAGATTTTGTACATTGACTTTGAAGCACCCTGACAGTTTAAAATTCAAAGGAAAGCTTTTTTAGTTTTCAAAAGAAAAAGAGAGGCTCATTCTAATGGCATTGAAGCAGAGATTATTATAACTAATTAGAAGTCACACATCTGTTAGCTTTTGGTTTGTGATTTATTTACGTATTTGTGAGTAAAACACATACTTTTAAAATACATTGCCATTATAGTGAATTAAAATGATAAAATGTGCTTAAAAAGGAACTATTTACTTAATTATTTTTATAAATTTCTAGAGTTGCATAAAATATATAATGAAATAAGGAAATATTGAATATGAATTAATATCACAATTACTTACCTTAAGCTGAACTATATTTTCAAACTAAATATATTCAGTTTTGTTAGTATAATTCTGGTTTACTAAGTAGTCATGAAATACTAACTAATATAGTTTTCTTTTATATTTATAGTTATTCCTTAAATTTAAAGCTGTTCATCTATAATACATAAATGATCACATTTTAAAAAATATGTGCCCTTTGTTTTTCTTTTGATGAGATAATGTCATAAACAACTCTAAACTTAAGCAAGTCACTCATTTTTTTCATAGTATATTTTACTGGCATAAATTATCTTTGTTAACCCTATATTACCAACATTCTTATTTGAATTCTTTCTAATAATAGCTATTAATAAGATAAAATTGTATTAGGAGTATAATTATAAATGTTTCATAGTAAAGTTTGTAATGCTTTCATAATCCATGGCATTTATATTTGAGTAGACATAATATACTGGTAAGTGTGCCTTTTATGTTTGCTTGGAAATATATGCTTAGAAAATAGATTATAAAAATGTAAAATTAACTACAGAAATTTCTATTTTTCAGAACCACAAAATTTGTTATTTTCAGATTTTTATCTGAAGAGTACTTTGGAACTTGAAATAAACTATTACTGTGTTCATTTCTTTGGGATTTTATATTGAAATTATATTTGGATGGAGCAAGATAAAAGGGAATTCCTTCAAACATTCCACCAACAAATGTCCAGTGAAATTTGTAAACAATAAGGTGTTAATGAATTGGTATCCTTGGGGAGAAAATATTTCAAGAAAAAAATAGAGAAGGAAAAAAGGGAACAAAATTAAAATAAATGAAATGTAACTGCATTTTTTTCTTTTAATTGTAGAGCGGGAAGAACTGGTGTTAGAACCAGAACCTCAATTAGTAGAAGTTGTTTGATCATGACTGTATAGTCATTTGCTTAGCTGGAGCCTGTTCTCCGACTTAACAGAGTCAGTGCTTGAATAAATAAATAAACGAATAATTTATTTCAGTATTAAACTATTATCCCTAGGTCCCCAAATGTCACATACACGATTACTAGGAATGAGAACGGCTGTGAATTTCATCATGGCCCTCTGTAGCACCATATTATCTTTTAACATTTATTTTCCAGCCATGTAGTAATATCCATCCCATTCATTGGTCTTCCTTTTGCAAAAACAAAGAACCAAATAAACAACAAGCAAGGATTAAAGGATTGGTAAATGAATATAAAATGCTCATAAACACAGTGGACTGTCTATGTATATTAAGGTAATTCTAATTATAGAAAATAATTTTCATATTTATCGTTCTAAGCCAAAATTATTTGGACCCCACCTCCTAAAATATCAAGCTATGGTATTTTTCTTTCATCTAATATGACATAGCACTGTGTAGTCAAAGAATTATCTTTTTGAAACATTATCCTTCTGATGAATGTACTTTGACAAAAATTAGTTAGTTTGTAGTTTTATTACCCTCAATATAACCAATCTCTTTTTCTTCTTCTTCTTCTTCTTCTTCTTCTTCTTCTTCTTCTTCTTCTTCTTCTTCTTCTTCTTCTTCTTCTTCTTCTTCTTCTTCTTCTTCTTCTTCNCTTCTTCTTCTTCTTCTTCTTCTTCTTCTTCTTCTTCTTCTTCTTCTTCTTCTTCTTCTTCTTCTTCTTCTTCTTCTTCTTCTTCTTTTTTAAGAAAAAAAAAAAGTCTTTCAAAGCTCATAGCAAACAGTGTATAAATGACAAATGTATTCCTTGCTTTGTGGTCATTGCGTGACCAGACAGTAGAGCACTGGATTTTTCTGAGGTTTTACAGCTGCAAGGCAAAAGCATCTGTTCATTGCAAAGCCGTCATTGTTTGATTCTGACACTGACTTCTCCATGCATCTTGTACCAAGCACTGGATTAGATGCCACCAGGATGAAATTTGTTTTAAGTTGCTCCTAAAGTGCAGCTGTCCCTGTATGTGGCCTTGTAGTTTAACCAAAACAGGCAGATGCAGGATCAATCAGAATCTTTGTACAAGGTCACTTGACCAGGCTAGAGAACCTCAGAGTATAAATGGGAATGATATTATTTATTGTGAATAACTGTAAAACCATTTTTCATGCTCAATTAGTGAAAATACAAGTGTCCTGACTATATGTAAGGGCAATACAACCTTTATTAAATATTTAACCTTTAAAAGTAGATTATAATGGTTAAGTGTATATTAGCTGTTATTTCCCCACAATAACTTGCAGGAGAAAGGGTTCAGTTTATTGGACTCTAAAATAGTAATTGACTGAAAATAAAACTCATTCTAAAATCACTCAGCTAAATTTTTGAAAAGAGGACATTTTTATAGAATGATAATTTTTCTTTAATGTTTCAAGTGAATGAAAAATGAAAGAGCACTCCACTTCCCAAGTTTCCTGGGATTGTGTGAATTTCTACCCAGCTGGTCCAGATTGATTGATACAGGGCCAAATATTTGTCTGCCTACATTTCAAAGTCTATAATTTGCTAATGAATTGTGGTAATAATCTTTCATCATACATGAAAGATTTAGCCAAACAATTTGCTAAGTATGTATTTTGATCATAAGATTTTTGGACATACACCAAGCTTTACATCTATTTTACAGCTAATGCATGGGGGTAGAGGGAGGGCAATTGGAGAAATAATATTGAACATTGGACATTGATGGGAAGGGGTGAAGGAAACAAGAAAAGAGGTACCTGGAAAAGAATAATGCTGAAAGTCCTGTGGATGACAGAGGATAGCAAATTATATTTGGACCAACAATACAAAATTGAATTTCTAAATATGCCAGCACACTTTTAGCCTGCAGTGTCCTAAAATGTTGTATCCAGTGTAGTTTAAAAACAAGTATATACTCACTGTGTTTCAACTATAGTTATTCCTTGCATTGATTATGTGTAATGTCATAGAAACTTTGTCAAATGTCCATAAATCTTGAATTATTGCTGACATAACACCTAAAACAAAGGAATTGTAAGGGTAAATTTAAAAAAAGTAGTATGACCAACTCTAGAAGTTTCTGAAATGGCTACAGGCGTGCAGGGAATATTCCTCCCTCTAGAACAAGCACCATACCTAGGACTTAGCTTTCTTGGAGGATAATGTGACATTAAGTAACTTTTGCTTGTGAAAATGCAGGTCATACTTAAACATTTTGGTAGTTAAGTATAAAATGCACTACAGAAGTCCAGGATTGCCTTAAGAGATAAGAAGGCAAAAAGTTCTTGAAAATAAGTTTCTTATATACATAAAATTTACCTTCATTGTTAGCAATCAATGGGGTCATGACTTCTTCCTATTTGACAGATACAGCCTAAAGTGTTTTTAAACTGTCTATACTATGAGGAGAAATTAAATAATAATAATAATAATAATAATAATAATAATAATAATAATACATTTTTCCTTGCCAGCTATTTGTTTATTTTTCAAAATATCAGTGCTATAGTAGCTAGTTTTGAAAATATTACAAGTGAGGAAATAAGTAGAATATTTTGTCCATTAGAGTGAAAGTATTTATCTTTAAAGAGAGTGAGGTAGTCTTTTATTTTCATAAATTTAAAAAACAAGTGCCATGTTAAGTTTTATATACCTGCTAGACCTCTTAAATATGTAATTATCATACATTCACAGCATTAATTTGTATTTATTTATACAATTATCTTCCTACTTTTAGTTTACAGCTTAGTAAGTTGATGGCGGCACCATTAGACAATCTTGAAATATTTAGAAAAGTTAGAGACATATATACTTATAACTCCAGTTTATATTTTAGATGAACAGAAACCTGTTTGACACACAAGTTTTTGACAGTTAAATCTTTATCAATTTAATGTAATAATTCTAGTAGGCATATTAGTACCAGATAGTTACTATAGTTCGTGTTAATAAAAATTTGGATTCGGGATCCTAACTTGTTTTCTTTCCCATATTATAGAAAAGTTTCATAATCACCATGGAGGAAAAGTAATGTGAAAATCACACTTAATATAATTATGCAGTAGTAAGGCTTCTGAATTTTTATGAAATCTTTTTTTGCTTTTGTTTCCAAAGCAAGTTGTTAAGAGTTATAGTTTAGCCGGGCGTGGTGGCGCACGCCTTTAATCCCAGCACTCGGGAGGCAGAAGCAGGCGGATTTCTGAGTTCGAGGCTAGCCTGGTCTACAAAGTGAGTTCCAGGACAGCCAGAGCTATACAGAGAAACCCTGTCTCCAACCCCACCCCAAAAAAAAACCAAAAACAACAAAAAAACAAAAACAACAAAAAAAGAGTTATAGTTTATACTAAATTCAAACTGTTATTGGTATTGAAAAGTCATTTTCATATTATTATCAAAAGTACTTCAAAGTTACATGCCTGTATTTCCATGATGAAATTGAAATGGAACAAAGTGTAAAGTATATTTTCAAAATGAATGTGGTAAAAATATTAACAGACATACATATCATAACTCAAAGCAAATGTTGGTTTCTTTTTAATTGTCTTTGATGATACACATCCTTTATTGCCCAAATGTATTTTGGATTTCTAGGAACTGGTTTTGGAGTTATGATCCTTGATTTTACATTTTTCTTTTTAGTGACATCACTTATGGCTTTGTTCTCTAAGGGGTCAAATTGATTTGTTGAAACTCCCAAAAGTAATTTGAATCCATTATTGTGAGCCAGGTCGTTATTCAATCTGGGTAGTTAATTTTGTGTTATTCAGGTTAGATGTCTCTTTTCTGAGTGTTCTCTTTGTGACTATGTGATTATGTGTACCCGAGGCATTTGCAAAAGTAATTATGCAAGTATTTTTTAGTACTTTAAGCTTTTTAGATATTAATTTCAAATAAGCATGCTTTCAAAACATTTAAAATATATATTTGGTAAGTATTTGTTTCATTGTGATGTTTTCCTATCTACATAGTATTTATTATTCTTTGTGCTCATAGGCTATTTCTTTGGGACTATTTTTTACCCTTCCACTAGTCTCTTTCCTCCTCTCAAATAGTTACCCTTCTGTTTTCATGGCACTTGTGTTCTATTAACCTGTCCCGTTTCTTCTGCCTCTCTAGATCTCTTCCTTTCTAACCTTTCCATTTTCATATCCTCCTGTCTCTTAAGTAGATACATATATATGTTTATTTAAATCTGGATTTCTCGTATGCAGTATTTGTCTTTCTGAGTCTGGCTTTTATTGCTTAACATAATACTCCCCAGTTCCTTCTATTTTTCTTCAGTTGTCATTATTTCATTCTTTTTAAGGCTGAATGAAATGTTGTCCATATGCTGGTGGACAGCTAGGCTGGTACCATAGCTTATCAATAGTACAGCAGTAAATATGGATGTTCAAGAGCTCAGTGGTGTGCTGAGTTATAATACTTCATTTCTATGATTAGGAAATAATGTGCCTGGATCAATATGGATATTCTTGTTTTGCTTCTTTGACTAGCCTCCGTACTGACTTCTGTGGTGACTGCGTGAGTTTACATTCCCATAAGCATTATGGTCTGTGAACCTGAACTACTGTCCTCTCACCACTAACAAGTTATGTAATGTTTACCTATCCTTGCGTGACCTGACTTCATTTTTCAATTTTAGAGTTTTCTTATGTAAAATGGTAGCAACCTTTGCTTCCAAAAATAGGTTTTTAAACCTTAACATGTGTCTAGCTTTTCTGCTTTGTTGAACTTTTTTTGTACAGTTGTCTCAGCATTTCCATAGTTCACCAATACTTGTTTTCTTTTTTTTTTTTTTTTCCCACAAATAATTGCGTTTGGGGAGAGGTGATTTAATGATAGAAGCACTAGATGCTCTTGCAGAGGCTTCAGCTTTGATTTTTAACACTTAACATGGAAGCTTACAACCACCACTCCAGTTCCAGAAAAGGGATCTGCTGTTCATTTTTGGACTCCTTAGGCACCAGGTACACATGTGATATGCATACATACATGCAGGCAAACACACACACACACATACACATAAATTCTTTATAATTAACCATCCAACTGGACATAAAGTGGTTTGTGATTGACTTATGATTGGAAGAACATTGATTTGTTTGTTGGACATTTGTTTATCTTCTTGGAGGGGCATTCATTCAAGTTCTTTGCCTGTTAAGGGGAGGGAGTTTTTCTAGAGGGATGAAAATGATCTTGAGTCAGTGATGTGAGTTTGTATTTTCAGAGCTCTGAAAATAGCTGAATTATCCACTTAAAAGTAAAAAGTAAATGTGAAGTTTATTAAGCACTGGAAAGTTTTATGGGACCAAATTCCATAAGCATTTGGGCTAAATATATGAAAGAGGTTACATTTTTTTTTGATATTTATTTTATGCTATTTGTTGAGCTAGAAGGTAGCATTTCAAGAGGATCGGTGACAGTTCAGTTCATGTGTGTAATAGACATCATTAAGAGGCTATTTATATCAACACAGTTTCTGTGACTTAGTTTTGTATTGTGCTTCCATCATTAATATTTTGTCATATTGTAGTAAATGTGTATTTAATGATAGAATGAACACTTTGTATGAAGAATAAAGATATTGATTAGTCTGTTTTAAAACAGGGAAACAACATTTTTATGGCCACAGTGTTTCATATCTGTAGTCCGAGTACTGGGGTGGGAAGTGTGGTGGGAACACCACTTGAGTCCACGCGTTCACGGTCAATGCACAAAGACCTTTCTTAAAAAACAAGCAAACAAGGCTACTCTATTCCTTTACTGACTGAACCCTGCTGCAGTGACTGAACATCCAAACCTAGTATATAACTTTTTTAAAGTCTGTTTGCAAATGAAGGTCACTAAGCATGTGTTTCCATAACACAGTGTGATGGTTTATATATGCTCGGCTCAGGGAGCTGAGCACTATTTGGAGGTGTGGCCTTGTTGGAATAGGTGTGTCACTATGGAGTGGGTTTTTTTTTTTTTTTTTTTTTTAAAGTATAGAATTTTTGTTTTTTATTTAGGGCATGGAGAGAGGAGTTAAGAGGGTAGTAGAGGCAGAGAAAGGGGAGGGGAGGGGAGGGAAGAAGAGGAGAGAAGGGAAGAAGAAGAAAGGGGAGGGAGAGGGAGAGGCTGGCCATGAACACATGGGGAAAGGGGGAAGGGGATGGGGAAGAGGGAACAGAAGAGCCCAAGAGGGCAAGAGAGCAGGAGTGGGTTTTAACGCCCTAGTCCTAGGTGCCTGAATGTCAGTCTTCCACAAGCAGCCTTCAGATGGAGAGAACTCTTAAGTTCTTCCTGCAGCATGTCTGCCTGGATATTCTTACGCTCCCACCTTGATGATAATGGACAGAACCTCTGAACCTGTAAGCCAGCCCCAATTAAATATTGTCCTTACAAGTGCTGCATTGGTCATGGTGTCTGTTCACAGCAGTAAAACCCTAGCTAAAGCACATAGTAAAGATGGCATTTTGTCTGTTTTGCCTTGTTAAAGCTGTTTCTCTTGTTGTTTTGCTGACACTAAGCTTTAGTATCTATTGCTTAATTGAGTAACCCACCCTTTAGTGTGCACATTGAGATTTAGTGTGAACCTCCTCAAAGTAGTGGAAAGATTTCCTTTTACATTAAAAGAGGTAACAGATTAATTCTTCCTAGTCAAAAATAGTATAACTACAAATAAAGCAAGTATAATGTCTTAGATATTTGAAATATTTTTAAATTTTTGAATTAAGACAACTTGTATTGCTGTTTTAGCAAGAGTCCTATCATATCAACAATGTCATTTATGTAAAATACTTACTATTTTTAAAATTAATTATTTTAAAATTAATATGTGATGTTTATATGGGCATATATTCACACGTTGGGATATACAGATGACAAAGTGAATGTATGGAGGTAAGAGAACAAAGTAAATTCTTGTTCCTTTCCTTCTACCCTGTTTGAGTCAGACTCCTGTTTTTTTCACTGCTGCATTTGCCAAGCTTCTGAGAATTCTTTTATCTTCTTTTCTCTTATCTTGCCATGGGTTCTATGAGATTATAGTCATGATCTGCAGTAGGCTCTGAGAATCCAAACTCAAGTCCTCACACCTACAGAACATCACTTTACCCGCTGAGCCATCTTCCCAGCTCCTAAAATACATTTTAATTCAACTTTTAAGTCATTACAATTTTTAATTTTTTCTAAAACATCATCTATAGCTATAATAATTGTGTGTTTTAATAAACTGTTTTCTGACAATTCTGTGTGATATTTATTGTCATCTAAATTGAAAATAATTTATAATTTTAAAAAATTTTGAAAAGATTAACATGTTTAAATCTTAACACTGGAGTGTTAAGTACTACAGATAGCAAGCTACTCTGCAATTGTGTTTTGTGGTTTATACACAGTATTTGCAGTTGACCAGACTATTTGAAATCCCTGTCCAAAAGCCTGTTATTCTAGTATGTATTAAATATGTAGTTAATCTACAATCTACTTTCATAAGCAGAGAGTTAAATAAGCATCAATGAGCAACATAATTTTTAAGTGTCTTGTCTGTTTTCATTTTAGTCATTAGATTGAATATTTTGTTGGAAAGATTAAGACAGTGAATATTGGACACGCCTTTATCTTGGTTTTATTGAAAGAACAAAAACATCCACACAGTTCTAATTAAGTAAAAGTACATTCTTTATCTTGAGGTGTATCTTTGGTAATCAGCTACTGGATTCTACTTTGAAATAGGCTCCAGGGAATTTTATCTGACACAGTTGCTTAAGCTATTTAATTCAAAAATTGAGAACAAAGCTGGGCAGTGGTGGCACATGACTTTAATCCCAGCACTTGGGAGGCAGAGGCAGGCGGATTTTTGAGTTCAAGGCCAGCCTGGTCTACAAAGTGAGTTCCAGGACAGCCAGGGCTACACAGAGAAACCTTGTCTTTTTTAAAAAAAAAAAAAGTGAAAAATTGTGAACAAATGACTACATTTAAATAAATACTTGACTGTTTTATGGAAAAGTCAAGCAATTGAAACTCATCAGATAAAACAGAAGATTCCTAATTGGGTAAAAAATTTAAATGTACTAAAATTAATTTGTTTTAGGATGTCTGTATGAGGCTATTATTGAATCATATGCAGAGAATAACAAACATTCAAAATTTGTATTAAATTATGACAGTTAGTTACCTTTTTGCTTTTTAACAGTCATTGTAAAAATTTGACACAGAAAGCATGCAGCCGGGCATGTTTCTACATGACTATAGTCTCAGAATTTGGGATCAAGAGTTAAGGCCATCCTTGTTAACATGGCATGTTTTAGGAGAGCCTGAGCTATGTGAGACCTTTCCTTAAAAACAGAGGAGGGGAGGAAAGCACTTAAAACTAAGGATGAGATTTCCTTCTCAGGCATTTGATTAAAGATAAATTTTATTCTAAGCATGATGCTTTGTTCTATACAATATATGGTCAGCTTGTACCTAAAGAAGCAGCTTCCTGTTACCATATATAATTGCTATTGAACATCTGTCAGTGGATTTCACCTAAATGCTGTTTTTAAATGTCCTAATTAAGTTAAAAAGGCCATCAGAGATACTTTTTCTTCCTTGGAAATGAGTTAAAACCTTCAGGATTCTGATCTGCATTGAGAACCTATTTGGACAAGATGATACCATATCTAACTTTTGGCATCGAAGTTCTTAGAGTCTAACTTTTTTAGTAAAGTGATAGAACAGTATGAGTTCTGTATAAAAGCATCTTATACTTTCTCTAAGTAATACATGTTTGCCCCCCATTAAGCCCTCTGTACTATATCTCAACCAAACAAAACCCTTTTTAATATTGTCTACAGAGATCTCTCATGTATTAATGATTTTACATGAGCTGGTCTCTTTCTGGTATTTTGTTGTTTTTGGTTTGTTGTTGTTTTTTTTTTTTTTCTTTATCATTAAGCAACCATGAAATGTGACATTGGCTCCTTTATTTAAATGTACACTTCTCCATGTATCTTATCATCTTCATTCTCTTTACCCAGGGCATCTTTTGTATGACTGTGGTCATACTGTCTTTAGATCTTATCTTATGTGTTCTTGTTGAAGAATTTTCTTTATCACCATATGTCCCAGTCTAACAAGGTTTCCATTCCATAGTAGCTTTTGTCATTAAACTTAGTTTCTTTGCACCATAGAGAAATCACAAGGTTATAATTATATCTGGGTATATACCAACCCGACTGTCTCATTCCTTGGCATAACCTTAGCATCTACTTTAATAACTCCAACAAAATTGTAATGACTCTAAGAACCTCGTGAGTAAACCTCACTCTATTCCTGTCTTATGTTCATCTTGTACTTTGCACTCTTATCTGTAATCTATTAACTGATCTTGAAAACCTATTAAGCTTTCTGTGCTTCAGTTTTTCACCTCTGAGATGATGACGGATCTCACTATGTCTACTATAAATAATTATATTTGTGCAATTAAAACTTTTAACACTTAAAATATTAAACACTTTAAAATATTAAAGTTAAAATTTATGAAAAAATTTTTCAACGGAGATTTAACATACAAAGGAAAATGAAGAACAGAGGGAAGAAGGGAGGACAGAGAGTGGGATGGATAGGTTCAGAAAGGACAGTTAATGTGCATTCCTCAAGAGAGGCTCTTCAGCACCACATGGTTACTGGTTCTGGCTTTCTCCATCTCCAAAACTGATAATTATTTTCATTACATCTGAGTCTTGTATTAGCTTCTTCTTTTTCATCTGCTCCTACCCTCCATGTCTGTATCTAGAACTTCTTAAAGCCATTCTGCCCCCTCTAGAGAAAGTGACTTTCTTTTTTTCCCGTTGACTTTTACTATAACAGCCTGGCTTTATAAAGGAAAAATGCAGCATTCATGGTCTTTCTGCTGTATGCTAAGCACCTGCTCAGCAGCTTACACCAAATTGATGATTTGCATGTGGAATTTTTATTTGAGGAGATAAACATTAAAGATGAATTAATGAGTACTTCTATTAGACTTTTCATCATGACAAAGGTATTAGAAAATAACTTAAAAGAAGGAATGACTTATGTTGGTTTAAAGTTTCAATCTGTTGTTACTTGGCCCCCTTGTTTGTAAGATTATGGGAAATAGCATCATGATAGGGAGTACATTTCAGGTCAAACCTGCTTGCCTCATTGTGCCTGGGGAGAAGAGAGTCTGAATAGGGCCAGCCAAGATAACCTTCAAAAAAACCCCTATTGATGACTTTGTGCCAAACAGACCTCACCTTTCACAGTACCGGTATCTCCCAGAACTTTATTTAAAAATTGGTTTTGAGCCGGGCGTGGTGGCGCACGCCTTTAATCCCAGCACTTGGGAGGCAGAGGCAGGCGGATTTCTGAGTTCCAGGACTGCCAGGGCTACACAGAGAAACCCTGTCTCGAACCACCCCCCCCCCCAAAAAAAAAAAAATTGGTTTTATCACTGGATGAATCCACTGGTGAAGGCAAAGTCTCATGATTCATTTCTCCTGAACTCTACCTTTGAGTACTGTTTCCATTTGAGACCAAGCTTTCAATGCATGAGTCTTTGGAGGGGCACTTTAAATATAAACCAAGCTGTAACAAAAACTAATGGTAGGTCATGTCGACAGGATAGTTTTACCTATATGGCTGAGAGAAGTGGTTTTTTTTTCAGGAAGCAGTATTTTTTCTGGGTCTCTAAAAATACTATTCTAAGTAGAAAGAATGGAAAGAATGAAGCTGCAGGAAAATTTTTTCTTTGATGTTGAAGTAACATCAAGACCTGTCTGTTATAGATGGTTATAGGGTGACTGACACAGGATAGGTTTTGTTTGTTTTTATCAGGGCAGCTTTTGACTGTATAACCTTGGCTGTCCTGGAACTCACTCTGTAGACCTGACTGGCCTTGAACTCAGAGAGGTCCACCTGCCTCTGCCTCACAAGTGCTGTGACTAAAGGCTATACCTCCATTGCCCAGCTAATTGCCTGTTTGTTTGTTTTAAGTTTTCAAATGTTTGAGTAATAACCTAGGTGCAACATAAGTCTAGCAGTAAGCAGTGTAAGCTGTTTTCATCTCTGCTGTCTTATTTTGAGCTAGGTTTTTTCTTTTGTTTGCTTGTTTTTTTTCCTTTCCTTTTGGTTTTGTCAGTGTATCTGCATTGAGATGCAGGAGCAGCCAGTTTGTAATGTCAGTTGTGCCATTTAAAATTTGCATTTTCTATTACAGGAAGAATATTGAAGCTGAGTTAACTGAATCAGCTTTGGTTATGAATTTATCTTTAAACAAATAACTGGTGGCTAAGGAGGATAATGATGTTATTAATTTTGAAAGATGGGGTGAGTCAGATCATTCTAAGTGTAGTAGGATGCCTTTAGAGGTTTTAGTTTGGGAAGTCACACTATCCTGGTGTGTTTTTTAAAAATGCTGTTGTATATAGTGGATTGCAGGAAGCAGAGATGAGTGACAGAGACCACTGAGACAGCGTTCTATTCCAGCTGAGAGATGATAGTGGCCTTGGTATGGAGGAGAAGAAGTGGATGGAAAGGTGTGTGGGAGGCATGATGATGTATAGAGTTTTGATTGAGTGCTAGTATTCTATTTCTGAAATGAAAGAAGGCTATTTGGTTATATTATCTTTACATTGTCTATTAAATACCTGACTGGAAAAGTAGGAACAGCAGTTGCACAAATCTGTAGGTACTCTTTTATCCACTGTAAAAGTGGGGAAGGTTGCCATATTTAGTAGGGTGGCTGGGGTATGTGTTGGTATAGAAAACATGTGAGATTGGATGGTTAATTGAATCACTAGAACAATAAATGAGGTTGATAATTTGAATCTAATATCTACATCTCTTAAGTATTCAGAACTTCCTTTATCAGTGATTGTGCTGCCACATGCAATTGTGACCAAACACTGTGTATTATTTATTATATTATTATGTAAGGGATCTGGCATAGATAATTTTTTATAAATATCAACTAATTTTGCTTTATAAATTGTCCAGTTCTTACCCTCTTTCATGTGCTTAGCTTATAAAAATTGAGAATTTTGTGAACTGTATAGGCTATAGAAAAAGGGGATTCTCTCCAGTACCCCATCAGTGGGTTTACTTTTGATACATGCTTACCATTGATACTGATTAACTGGCTCCTCGGAATGTGCTTGGCACAGTCAAGCACCCTTGGGGCTTACTTGTCTATGAGGCTGGTACTGTTTGGACTTAGGGATGACTAATGAAATTCCTAATGTAGTTTTTAGGTTTTGTTTTGTGGATTAGTTTGGATGTTAAGAGGAAGGGGTAAATGGAAAGAGGCTATGGTCAAAACTGACTGGAGCAGTGAAAGGATTGAAGTCAAATGCTAGTTTTTAATGTACAGCAGCCTTATTAGATAGCCTTAAACTATAAAAATATAAATTGATGTTTTCTCTTTTAGTTAACGTATTTGGTTGGACTTGTTTTATAATGTACACTGTTCTAAAGTTAATATAAACAAAAATAAGGTCATTGTTTTTGTCTAACTGTAAGGAGAAAGTAGTATACTTTAATTTTCTTAATTACAAGTGAAATGGGGAGGCTTATCTTAATAATTACAATTTCAACTTTGGATGCATTTTATATTATTTCTGTATCTTAGATGCCTCATCTATAGGTGGATGAGAACAGCTGTTTAATCTGTAACGTGCTTAGAGCAGTCCTTAGACGTAGTAGGTGTTATTTAAATGTCTGCTAAATAAGCTAGTTAAGACTCTTTACTACATATTGAATATATGCAACAATTTAACCTTTTAGGATTTCTGCTAAAATTCAAACAGCAGTGTCCAAAAATATATATTGAGTATTGCCTTAAAGATATACAGAATTTTTCCCAAAATGGGTTGAATGAAAAAGAAATTAGTTTTGAATTAATTTAAAACAATTTGTTTTCAAATCTGTCTATGATTCAGAAAACTAATACCTGCTTGGAGTGATGAGATGGTATTTTTCTAGTTGGAAAATGTAAAGTTAAGTCAGGCTTACATTCAATAAAGCAGGATTTTATTTCAGTTTTTTTCCCCCAAGATTGATGTGAGCATGAAATGTGCAAAGTACCTGAATCAATTCCCTGGTACTCAATAAATGGGATTTGTGGGATAGTTGCTCTTCTTTTCGCCACTTGATCTTTTATTGATGTCTTTATCATTCTGTCATACTGTATCATACTGTATTTGTTTCTGAGTATAGTTTTTAGAGGGCTGTGATTTCCTCTCAGGAAAAGATAATCACATCTTTTTCTGTTTTTGTGTCTCTCCTACAGGGTTTTTTCAGACTATCTGTTCAAAATTGTTGTTTGCCACCACTTGTATATAATTTCAAACTGTTGCCAGTATTTAAAAGCTAGAATACTTAAAACAAAAACAACTAATCGAAACTATATCTCTTGACTTATTTTTTAAAATTTTTTCCTTTTTTCTTTTAGAGGTTTATTTATTTATTATATGTTAAGTACACTGTAGCTGTTTTCAGACATCCCAGAAGAGAATATCAGATCTCATTACGAGTATTTGTGAGCCACCATGTGCTTGCTGGGATTTGAACTCAGGACCTTCGGAAGAGCAGTCAGTGTCTTAACCTCTGAGCCATCTCTCCAGCCCCTTGACTTATTTTTAAAGAACCAAAAACTTCTGGTGGTGCTGAACTCCACAGTTTTTATTCAGTTGGCTGGTCTAAGAGTGGCCAAGATAGGACAAGTTCATTAATTGATAATTAACAAATCAGTACATTTTCTTAAAAGTAATACTGAGTATTTTCCTGTCACATTTCACTCATCTGTTACTTGTCTGGTAGTTCTAGACATTCTCATTGGAGACTGCTGCATGGTAACTGCTAAAGAGCATAGAACTTAGGAAATGCTTCATGAATGTTGGACAGATAAAGGAAAGAGCAATATACATACAGAGCTATAGAAGAAACACCAGGGCATCACCCTGAAATGCAGGATTACAGGTCAGGCTTTATGTAGCTTGGAATTACTAAGGTCTTTTCCCATCTTATCTTTTACTGTGTACAGCATAAAGAGTGAGCTGTAATGCCGAGGTGTCAGAGACTAGCGCTTAGAATAGCATGGCTTCTATTAAATGTGATTGCCAGGCTGCCACAATATTCAAGCATGGACATATTTGAATTTATTTAGTACTGGCATAATACAGTGAAGCATGACAAAAATAAAATATGATCAAATGACTTTCCATTTATTTTGGAATGCATGACAATATCTATTCACTTGAGGAAAAACATACAAACAACACCCAACTGTGTTTGAAGACAAGATACCTTTGATCAGAATCTCTGAAATAGTCCTTTGAGTTAGCTCTCAGTATAGTAAACTTTATTAATTTGTACATGACAGTAATTTGGAATTTATGATTATTTAGTCTCACTGAACTAAAGCATGTCCCAAATCTATGAAGAAAGATTTTGCCAAGCAAGTGAACAGTATGAGTAATGTTTCTTTGGTAGGGAGTGTGGTTAGTTTGGGAATGGGGAGTGAGGAGATGACTACAGAAAAATATCAAATTTTCTGATTTTAGTTTTCAGGGAGGTGTGATGATACAGTAAAGTAGAAAATGCCCCAGTGTCCCATAGGTTTCTCCTTTTGGATCCTGCTTCTGCTTCTTGCTAGGCATTTTTACCCTCTGTTGACTTTGTAAAGAAAGAGTAAAGGTTACATTGAGCCTATTATCAGATGACATATGTATGTAAAGCATCTGATACAACTTTGACATTTCATATTTTCTCTGCCTACATTTGTACATTTCTTTTTCAAGATTTCAACCCATTTTTCATGGAAAATAACTAGAAGAAATTAATGCCAACATTTATAGAATTTAAAGTTACTTGACTCCACCCACTCCTGTCTTTCTTCCTTACTACCATACATTTACAGAAGGAGTATAAGCTCCATGAAGGCAGAAACTCTGTCATAGCACTGTTCTAGGTTATCACTGTTGTACCTCAGTCCCTTCATTACATTAGATAGTCAATACATGTTTGTTGTCTGGCTGGACAACTGAATGAGTGTTTGTGAATTATTAACACTCAAGTGAATGTGCTTGATAAAGCTGGAACTGGGTTTTCAGTTTATAAGTTCAAGGGGAAATTCTTTTTGCACTTGTTAGTAGTATCAGTATGTTTTATCCCTAAGCACGCACACACACACACACACACACACACACACACACACACACACACACTTACTAATATGCAGTGATCACTCTAATTTATGTGGGCTTTAGTTTTTATGATTAATAAAGTGAGTATCTACTTTTTTAAGGAGGCAGATTTTTTCCAGATTTTTTCATTTAATTTTTTAAAGATTTATTTTATGTATATGAGTCTGTTTTCTGACACACTAGAAGAAGGCATCCAATCCCATTACATATGGTTGTGAGTCACCATGTGGTTGCTGGGACTTGAACTAAGGACCTCTTCCATGGAAGAGCAGTAGTGCTCTTAACTGCTGAGCCATCTCTCCAGCCCTCATTCACTTTCATTTATGTGTATGTCTATGGGAATGTGCACATGAGTACAGGCGCTCCTAGAGAACAGAGATGTGTTCTCCTTTGAAGCTGGAGTTACAGGTAGTTGTGAGTTGATATTGATACTGCAAGAACAGTGCATGCTTTTAACCTTAAGCTCACTCCAGCTTTCTGGAGGCAGAAGTTTGGGTATTAATTCTTAGGTATCTCTTGTAGTCTCATCTATTCTTTTTTAATTTACATATTTATTTTGAAAACCCTATGTTCTGTATATGCATATTGTAAGCTACTATTATATATTTGTCTTCTAACTACATTAAGAATATAATAATAGAATATAAAATAATTCCTCCCCAAACACCCTAACATTTTCTTTGCTATTCTGAAGTCACTTGGGGAAGAGGTATTCAGTAAGTACTGAATAGGGTGGGGTTTTGAGTCTGGTGGTTATGACAGTATCCCTTAGACCTTCCATGTCTTTTAAGCCTAGTACATGCATACCTTAAGGAGTCTGCCTGATTCAGTCCCCCAATAATATTTTAAATTATAACTGTAAAATAAAAAACTGACATGAACACTCATTTTATTGTAGTATCTTATAAACTACTTTATAATCATTCTCAGATAGCCATGTTTAGAATGAAGGAATTGATCAATAATTAGGTTCAAGTTTAATTAATGTGGCAGTTCTCTAAATCACTTAAATGAAACTTTTGCCATTTTGTCTATTTAATGATTATAATATAGCTCCGTCGCTGATTATTTTCAAAGTTATTTGCATTTTTAAATTTTTCTTCAATTTTGGAGTTCTAACTACTCCCTATTGATAATTCTTAGACACTTTAGGTTAACATTTTAAACCAACCCTTAATTCACTGTTATTTAAAATTATAGATATAGTTTAAGTAATACTTCTATGTTTTAAAAAGACAACATGGCAATGTCTCCATGTGCCTCTTCTGTCATATACAGTGAAAAACTAAGTTGTGATTTTTTTCTTTATCTTATTAAGGAAATTATATGGTCATTTTGTATGGAGCTTCCATAGTTAGAGATGTAAAACAGCAATTTCTTGGTTCTATAGCATGACATAGTTCAGAGCTGAGATTAGAGAAACCCCGTAGAGTTGTTAATACTTGAGGGCATCCCCAACTAGAAAAGTATGTGAATTTAGGCATGGGAGGAAGGAAGGATCTGCTTTAAATTTAGTGTAGGGTCACTGAATCTTAATGATAGATTAAACAAGGGAGGTAGAATAATGAATAGGGTATGCTGTGTGTAGCACTAATACCAGAAGTCCATGGTTTGTGGCGTTTTTTTATGTCCTTTCCCATATGGTTTTTGAATAGAGCAGGTTATGGCAGGGATGAACTAAAGGATAGCTTTATTAATGAATAAATAGTAATTTTTTAAACAGGAGACTTCAGACAGTTTATTTAGAATGTATACTTATTTAATGAACCATGTCGTTAATTTTTTTCCCATCTAAATACATCAAATGATAATGTTAAGGTATTCCTAGTATTTATTTTCTTTCTAAATAAGCTGTATCTACATTTTAGAGACAGCCTTAACAGTGAAACCCTTGGGTAAGGATTTTAACTGCCTTAATTAAAAGCCAGTTAAATGGAGCTTCTGAACACTGGCAGCCTCACTCCTTGGAGTCTGATGTGCATTAGGCTTTTCGTTTATAGTGTCCATTCAGTTGGCATTTGGAGCAAGTTTCCAACTCTGTTTCATTCAATCAAACTTAACTAGGTGTGTAACTTTGTGCTTATCCTTTTGTAGCCTTGCTCTTGGCCAACACAGCTCCTTTTCTGAAGATGGTCTCTTTACTTTTTCACCTACATCTCCCTGAGAATACTGGTAAAATCTGATTGTGAAAAGTGTCAAGTTAGAATTTTAAAGTCTGATCAAATGTACTATTAAATATCATGGGAGCTGTTCTTTGCAGAAACTACGTTTACATTTCCTAAGAGAGAGATTAGGTTGCCTCTAGTGCCTAAGTTAAGCAGAGTCAAGGGAAATGCAACTCTCCTGACTCCAGAGCCCCAAATGCAAACACTGGCCTAGTTGTTCCCAAACTTTCTTCTTGATGTGGGCGACTTGAATGGTTTATTTTCACTTGATGAACCACACCCCCAGGCCACGTTAGTATTCATGGCAGACCCCAACACTAAGTCCTTTTGTTGTCTTTGTTATTTGCATTTTTTTGTTAACAAGAAAAGATAAAATTATTAGAGAGCTGATTATAGACTGAAGTTCTAGTGCTGATGGTTCCCACCACTTTTTTCACAACTCAGAAAGCAAAGGCTTGGATCGGAGGGGCAGCAGAACACAGCAAAGCAAACATAAACATCATGTCTGAGCATCAGTGGGTACTGCCAGAGTAAGACAGGAGTTAGAGGATTTTGTTTGCATGTTTTTTTTTTCCCTCACATTATAAAAACTTTTCTGTGCCAAAAGCATCAACAACATTTAAAATTTTAAAATGTTTATTCAACTGTCTCCTTTATTAAAGTGTTTGAAATCTGCCTTATCATTGTAACTTAAGCCTTAACCAAATGAAGGATATTTAAGCAAGTAGCTTAATTTGTTTGTGTGTATATGTTTATGCTTAGGCTCACCTGAAATAAGACAAATTCAGTAGGGGAAACAAAACAAACAAAAAATGATTTGCACAATAGTTTAAAGGCGTTGCCCATATCCCTTTTCTTACAGATACAGTTTCATTTTAGAACTCAGAGAAGATACAACATAGGTGTTTCTAATAGGAATTTTACTTATCCAAAGGAAAAGCATAAAATAGGAGTTGGTAAGAGTGCCCACTGATTGAGGGGGTGGAGGGAGGGGGAAGGAGAGGGGGAGGAGGAGGGAGGGAGGGAGGGAAAGAAAGAAAGAAAGAAAGAAAGAAAGAAAGAAAGAAAGAAAGAAAGAAAGAAAGAAAGAAAGAAAGGAGG
>NC_034595.1:60571008-60591008 GCF_900095145.1 Mus pahari
GAGGGAGGGAGGGAGGGAGGGAGGGAGGGAGGGGGATGAAAGGGGTATGGGGGAGAGGGAACAGGACTGGAATAACAAACAAGGTAGGAAAGACCTGGTCTACTGCACATTGGCCAAGTAAAGTTATAGTGCCCTTGGGTGAATCTTTTTTTTTTTAAAGATTTATTTATTTTATTTATATGAGTACACTGTAGCTGTCTTCAGACACACCAGAAGAGGGCATCAGATCCCATTACAGGTGGTTGTGAGCTGGGAGTTCAAGACCTTTGAAAGAGTAGTCAGTTCTCCTAATCATTAAGCCACCCCTCCAGCCCCATCCTCGTGGGGATCTTATATTCTTTTACTACACTTGAGGGAGACTCAGGCATCGATCAGTGATGATATCATATAACATCATATGATAAAGCTTGCTTACCATGTTAATATTCTTTTGCCTTGGTTTATTTCCTCTGTGGTTGTATCTATGTCTTGCTGCTTCTTTTTCAGTTACTGTGATCCCAGGAACTACCCTGTAACTGTGGAAGCAATACCCAGTTACCTAACAATAACCTGTTGCTCTCTGCTTTGTCAGTTCTTCTTCCTATGCAGCACTCAGAAGTTCAAAGTTGACATCCAGCAGCTATACTTGATTGCTTCTTCAGTACAACAGCTGTAGAAAGTTTTTCTTGCTCTTGTGATAGAACTACCTGTAGTTGGTCACTCTCACTTGTTACTACTTACTGACCGCTACTCAGAGTAAGTGGGAATGATCTCAGAAAACTCAGTTGTGTGATGGTACAGGACCATAATCCCAGCACTCGAGTAGCTAAGGCAAGGGAGTCTCGCTACACTAAATTAGGTAGCGAGATCCTGTCTTGAAGAAGATGCTAAGAGAGAAATTCTTTATTTACAATTATAAAAATATCAGGTAGAAAGACTTTTAAACATAATTCACCACAAGTTTTTAATTTATAGACAAAATTCAGATTAAGAAGTCTGCTGAAATTATGGAAGAGTCTAGACCTTAGAGTTTCCTAGAACTAAGTTAGAGCCTGTACTTAGCATTCACTAAGTGGAAGAAACCTGAACCAGTCACTCTATATGAGCTTCAGTCTTTACTTTTCTAAAATAGAGATAATAATGCATGAAAAGGTTATTATGGGAATGGTGATTTAATATAAACTAGGAACCACTTTATTGAAGACTTTGAGTAGTGGTTGAGTTTCTTTCCCCTCTTCTATACTCAGCATCAACCAGACAATTAATAAAACAATTGAAATAAAAACCTAGGATATTCTGGTGCAAGTTTCTTTTAATGAAAACATTTTTAAAAATTCTTCATTAAAAATGGAAAACAAATCATTCAGATATGTAAAATGAGTCATAATTCCATCATATAGAGAGGATAAAATTGTATATTTGTTGTACATCTTTCTGTTTTTCTACCAATAATATAGTATGGATAAGTATGTACATATGCATGTATTTAAGCAAAAGTGTACATATTTTATACCCCCTTTTTTGTGACATTAGGAATTAAATCTGGAACATTGTGCCTAATAGCCAAGCACTATACAACTGAGCTGTATCCTCAGACCCTAATTTTTAAAAAACATTAGCATCCATTAATTATGCATAATTAACTTTATCCTGACATTTTCATACACACACACACACACACACATATATATATATATATATATGCTTTTCCCATTACGCTCGTTCTTTTTTCCAGCTAGTTCTCCCTCTATTTTCCTGTCTTGTTTTTTATTTTATTATTATTATTATTATTATTATTATTATTATTATTATTATTATTATTTGGTTTTTCAAGACAGGGTTTCTCTGTGTAGCCCTGGCTGTCCTGGAACTCACTCTGTAGACCAGGCTGGCCTCGAACTCAGAAATCCGCCTGCCTCTGCCTCCCAAGTGCTGGGATTAAAGGCGTGTGCCACCACGCCTGGCTTTATTTTATTTTTTTAACTGAATAAGTTTCATTAGAATTGTTTGCAGGAGCAAGTGTTTTATAATAGTGGCTACACCCCAGAAGATGTCTGAGGGAGGGCTTAGGCGCTTTGATCTCTCCCCTCATGATAGTGTATGTTGTCAGTCCCAGTCTTGAGATTTTAAGTAGGCAACCAGCTGCTCTGAGTGCAAGTGCTGCAGCTCTGCCATGCTCACAAGGCAGCCTTCCATGTCTAATTTTGTGGCTCTTATATTTTTCCACCCTTATTCCCATAATGTTTTCTGAGCTTTTGAAGGAGGTGATGTGGATACCCTATTTATGGTTATAGTCTCTAATTTTCAACATCTTATAAGTTAGTAATATTATCTACTATTATTAGGATGTAGTAAAAGGGCAAATAATAATAAACATTTAAAAAAAAAATCAAGATACAGTCTGTTGAGTGCACCTGGCAGTACAGAAGCACCAGAGACCACATGAAAACAAATAGAACTGGTGATATTTCGATGTAACTTCCTGGTAGAAAAAGATAATAGTTTTAATAGCCTTTGGGATATTCTTTGCAGGCCCTGCTTGAATGTACTAAAACTGTGGTCATTGAATTTGATGCAGGTTTGCTCTCTTTCTTCAGTGACGGGCGGGTGTGTGTGAGAGGGAGTTCTAACTCAGTAGTAAAAGTGCTGGAATCTCACAGCCACACAAAATGTTCACTGACTGAGTTCTAGTTCAGTCACTGGGTGACTTTTGAATTCAAAGAATGAAATTTCTAGACCCTAGAAAGCCAAGTCTTAGAAATTTCATTATTGAAAGCTCAGTTTCTCTGATGTAGCAAAAGCAGGAGCATCAAGCTGTTGTGTGGCTTTGTAGGGCTATTGGCTGGTTAGTAAAGCACAGGAAGGTAGACAGGCCTGCTGTCCCATCCACAAGGTGTCCAGGAGCTCTTAGTTTAGGTCAAGTCCTCATGTAGTTTCCAGGAAAGGATGCTCATTTCAGGAAAGAGATAGCACAGAAACAGAACTTCTTCTGACACTCCAGACCTCTGGCAGGGACCAAGGACATTTCTGTCATCCTTACTCTGAAACTAGTTGTTCTCTCCTCTTCCAGAGTGGCCACTTTTCTTGTTCCATATTTCATTTATTTAGTTATCACACTGCTGGATATGAGATTGTACTATTTTAATATTTTATGGACAGGGCTATAGTAGATTTGTTTGTAGCTAAATATTTGGTAGCATGATCCTTGAGATTAGCTAGTGCATTGCTTCTGATACATTTTGTTTTACCTTCAGAAGTTCACATTTGGAACATTTCTGACTTAGGAGAAATATTCATGAAGAATCTTTTGTCTTGTGTTCTTTTTTATTGTCCTCTGTTCTCCTGGGGATCTGATCCAGAGCTTTGACTGTGCTGAACACATGCTCTATCACTAGTAGACTAATAGATAAATTGAACCAATGGTATTAAAACATAAACTGGGCTTTACAGGATGAATGCTGTCTTAACGTGAGAATCTTAAAAATGTTTGTGGCAGTTATTTCTGGGTTTTTATTTATTACTTATTTTACTTCCTAATGCCACAAACTCATTAATTTACTTCATTTTATATGGGGGGGGGTGCTTTTAAGAGCACATATTAAAGGCCCTGCTGTTTTATTTTGACTACAGGCAGTAAACCAACTATTTTCTTTCATGATATTTATAGTCTATCATGAGTTTCCTATGACAAAAATATAGATTAAAATATAATCTTTCCATAATTTCCATAATTTCAGACTTTATTTAAAGAGTGTAAATTTATAAGGTACAATGATTTTTTTCATGACAGCAATTTGCCATCTAATCCCACCTACATTCTTTTTTTTTTGTTTTGTTTTGTTTTTTTTTGTTTTTTGTTTTGTTTTGTTTTTCAAGACAGGGTTTCTCTGTATAGCTCTGGCTGTCCTGGTACTCACTTGGTAGACCAGGCTGGCCTCGAACTCAGAAATCCGCCTGCCTCTGCCTCCCGAGTGCTGGGATTAAAGGCCTGCGCCATCAGGCCCGGCCCCACCTACATTCTTAACTGAAACAAAATTTGGGGATTTCTAGAAATTTACTTTATAAATTTGACAGGGCCACTTAAGACTTTGAATGGTTGAAAAATCAGTTAGCTAAAGAGGCATGGCTGTCTGGAGAAGCCTATATATAAAGTTGTGCATCTTACACTTCAGACTGGTAAGAATCACTTTTAAGGCTGGGTACCATTCGTCATGCAATGCTCCAGAATGTTCAGCACACTGGAATCACAGGGCTCTGTAATTTCTTCCTGCTGATACCACTACTGCTTTGAGAATGACTGAATTTTTCTAAAACCTTTCTAGAAATCCACTTAGGTCCTATTATTTAGGTTTTTAAACATTTGTGACATTTAGCCTAATTTCTTATCTATTATGGATTTTCATAGCTCTTTCAGAATTATGATTTGAGAGCTGGGAATGTAACTTAGTAAAGTGATTGCATAGTATGTATGAAGCCATGGATTACTTCCATAGCCCCACATAAGTCTGGTGTATATCTGGTAACGGAGGCCGGAGGATCAGAATGTTTGAAGTTATCCTCTTCTACACAGTGAGTTCAAGGCCAGTTTGGGAAACCCAAGAATCAAGAAAAAAAATGTTTTATCTTTTAACATAGACATAACTTTTAAGAAAAGATATAAATTTATTTTTGTTTGAATCCAGTACTTAGGTTAGTTTGGTGTAAATATGTAGCTTTTGTAGTTTTACAGTAGTTTTATTCTCATCAAAGTTTCAGTATAATTTCCATGTATGTTACCAGCGGAAATTCTTAATCTTATTTCTGGTAGTTGTTCATGTTCATGATGGCCAAAATCAAATCCATTTACAATTGTATGTGTTTAAACTAGATTCTGTACTTGATTCACCTTATTATTACTATCCCAATAATCTCATGTCATTTTATAAGGAAGAAGCAAAATCTGTTTTCTAAGTATGGCAGAAGGAAGGTGCAGTTGTGAGACTAAGAATTCATTTAGAACCAAGTGCAGAATATAGTTGGTTCAAAGCCTGGTTGAAAAGCGCTTGAATTTTACAGGCCTCTTCATTGTTTTCTAGAAAGACGGTATTTGAGAAAAAGAAATTCTTGAGTTACTGTTTTTATGAGGAGAAAATTGCTTGGTCTTTTAATGGTTAATGAGAAGAAGTAATAGTTAAACACTTGGAGCATTGATTTCTGATTTGAATTCTCTAACACAGGCCAGCCCTGGGGGAAGGAGGAGAAGCTTGCTAATTAACATTTGATTACTGATGCCACCTTCTCATTCCCCTTGCACCATCGCTTTCAAACGTTTTTTTGTTCAGGAAGGATTTTTAGACGGGTTTAACTTGCATCTTAGTAAAACAAATCCGTGTGCAACTGCAGTGCATGTACAATATGTTAAAAAGGAGAAAAAGGAAAGGCATTAGATATGTAGTATGTGTTCAGAGCCCATTCTGAATCAGAAGTGATTGGTTTCTTAACTACACAAGCCTTTCAGGGCACCATGGATTGCCAGGAAACTGGAACTCAGCCTGGTCTGTGTGCCTTGTTTTGATTTAAACAAACCACTGCAAACACTTACTTGTTCCATGTAGTTGCAGCTCATAATTTGATATATTTTAAGTTTGGGTAAGCTTAGCTTCTCCTGTCTCCAGAGACCTTTTGTTCTTGTAACAGTGGCAGGAAAATCACATGGGTGCCTGTTGGTTCATGATGCTGCTTGGAAAGCTTGGAAAGACAATACTGTGTGTTAGTGTTTTAATTCAGAGAATCAAGAACCAATTAAAAGCTGTTTGGAACCCCTATCATCTCAATATATTTTCCTAAATTAAAATGTTTAATAACAACTTATGGGCCCGATTTCAAAGATTTTTAATGAAGTGAATTAAAAATGTTCTAGCTGTTAAACAGTGGTCTAGCTTGGGATCACTGATTGTCATCAGTTGAAGATATAGTTACTTCAGAAACCATTATGACAGGCTTTATTTTAAAATTAGATCCTATGAGATTAAAAACATCAATTAGGTTTTTGTTAAGGTATAAACAAAGTAAAGGCTAAATTTTATTTGTTCAAGAAAAAAATACT
Source organism: Mus pahari (assembly GCF_900095145.1). Classification (NCBI taxonomy): domain Eukaryota; kingdom Metazoa; phylum Chordata; class Mammalia; order Rodentia; family Muridae; genus Mus; species Mus pahari. The sequence goes on from NC_034595.1 coordinate 60,577,073, forward strand.
TAAAATGCTTCTATATCTTTATTTCTCACCTGAAATAATTTTTATTTTTCTCTTTGATATCTGTTATATTTATTGACTCTTTTCTTCCATTTAAGAAAATCAAGGCAAGAGCCTTAGTGTTTGTAAACTTCCTCATTATGGCTTTGTTTTTGCATATATTTAGCTCTTTTCTACATCCAGGATTAACTCCAATATCTTTATGAAATCATAGGATTTTATAGCATTGAAAATCAGAAATGATCTTTATTCTCTTCTAAGGTTGAGTGAACTAAATCTCAGAAAGGCTCAGCCAATTTGTGCACAGTAATAGCTCTGGGATTAGAATCAGAACTCCAGGTCTGATTTTCTTATGCCAAAACACACACTTTGATGGCATTTACAATTTCCTGAGAAAAGTTTTGACACTTTTATCAGTATTCAGTTTACAAGCAATTACTTTATTATAACTGATAAGTGTTTTCTGCTAAGCTTCACAAGCCTCTAGTTTTCAGTTGTAATAACTAAGAACAACTCATTTGAGTCTAATCTTAGGTCTGAAACTCAAAATTTAGCATTTAGTAGGGTATCTTACCTAAGAATTACTCTGTCAGAAATTCTAATGAACCTTTACTCAAAGAAAAGCTGTTTGAAATTTTAAATGAATTTAAAATAAAAGTTGGGGGAAGGTGAGTTCTTGGAAAATACACTGAGCATGCTGTGATAAGATGGACCTTCCTTGGGTGCTGTGTTTAAGTATGTAGATATACATCAGCTATGATAATAAATCAGAAACATATTCTGTACTTTTTCAAATTATTCTGGGTTGTGTGTGTTTATATATGTGTGTATGTGTATATGTACATAAGCATGTGTGTGTATGTATGTATCTATGTATCTGAAGCAGTGAGAAAAATTCTCTAAAAAAATCTAGAAAGCAAATATGAGGAAAAATATCCATGGTGAGTTTAGAACTTGTAATTCTAATACAGTATAGTTTGTTTTAATGTTTAGCTGACAACCACAGTATTTATTATATTCCTTCAGAACTAAATGAAACATTTGCATGGGGGTTAGTAGCTTAAAATCTCATAGATTTAGAGCTTAACACAAAACAAGAATTGAAAAGGTTTTGAATGTTCAGCATGATTTTGAGCCAGTGCTGATCAAAGAAAATGTGTAAGACCAAAGGGAAAAAAAAATCCCTTAGGGAATGTTATCCAGTGAAGTGTCACTTGTTCCTACTTAACTGGAATTTAACAGTCTTTAAAGATTGAACTGCATCAGAAATGGGACAGCGTGTCAGCTGGGAGTCCGCACAGCAGACCTACCTGCATTCATTCTACCTTTCTCAGATCCTCACAATTCATACCAACACCACAATTTCCCCTCTCTTCCCATTCTCTCTCAAAGTACCCCCTTTATGCTTTCCCCCCATGTCTTTTTCTGTTCTCTCCAGCATACCTACTCTCTTACCCCCCTTCTGTTTCTCTTTGCTTCTTTTCACTTTAGTTTCCCTCCCTCTCTAGGAGAATTGCATCTTTGATCTGTTTCATAGGAAGTTCAAATCCATCTGCATCATTTTATACATAGCTCAAAGACTGCTTTTAAAAAAATACTTTTACATTTTTTTTGTATACCTTTTTTCCTTTCCTGAACAATGGTGATTTAAACTTTTAATTGGATACACTCATCAGTAAAGGCAATGAATTTTATATCTCTTATTAAACTCACTATTTTGGTGTTTCTGCTACTGCTTTGCTTTTATAATGGTAAAAGTCTGCCTATGGTTATAGCATGGACTTAATTTTGAAAAGCTAATTTGTTTTCACTTAAATTGCTGTTTAGTGGCTGTAATTTAGCCTAAAAGATTTCTTTTGTCATAATTTCAGAGTACTCTATAAATTTAGCATTTGCGTTGGGACAATCAATCAAACATTAGCTTAATATGCTTTACATAGTACTCTCACGGCTAAGTTCTCTCTGCATTAACTAGTTTGTTCTATGACAAGTTGCTTTAACAGATGTCATTCTGGGAAGGACAATGAAGCCAAATACTTCTGCAGTGGCTAACATTACTCTAACTTTGATCACTTTTGTTCAGCACATCAGTCTGGCATTGTGCTTTATACCAACAGAGCACTATAGCCAGAACATGCTTTTCAGGCTTAGACTAGCAGAGGAATGTCATTCAATTCACTGCAGTTATATATGAGATAATGAAATAAGAAAATACTGTTTATTTCAAGATAATGAATCAGTGTATTTTGGAATTAAGGTAGAATTTAAGGAATTTTATTACAAGGCTACTTGTCTGTGCACCCATCATGTTTGTGCAAGATTCCAATGCTGGAGTAACCAACAGACACAGACACACACACACACACACACACACACACACACACACACACACACACACACAGAGTTTTCCTGCTTTTGTTTAAAAATAGCTGATGAGTTCTGATGTAGCTAGCAACTCAAAATTTAAGTTTAAATAAAGATTTCTTTTTTCTTGAAGTCTAAAAATTCCTCATGCATTTGTTCCCGTCTTTTCTCTTTTATGAATGCAATGCTTTGGATTGTTGAAGTACTTTTGCCCCTGAGAGCACTAATTTTTTAGTGTGATGAAATAGACTCAGCTAGTGAAAGTGCTTAAAAGCTGGTCCAGTTGCCTCTTGCTAAGTTGTTGAATTGGTAAGGACTCATCAAAATTTCCAAAGTTGATGTGACAACTGTAAGCAAAATATTGCAGGGTAGCCTGAGCACTGCTAAGCCAATTTGGAGAAAAGCTGCTTGTTTAAATTGAGTGTGGAATCAAGCACTGTCCCAAGCTCCTAGGATCTCATTTACTAATTCCCATGTTTGCCCACCTCCACCCCCAGGTGCACATTAGAGATAAAAATAGATTGAGTTCCATGTTTTGTTTTGTCTTTTTCTTTAATGTGTGCATATCTCTGTTTCGCTGGAAGGGTAACTTAGATATGTTTATGTATAATAAAGAGTAATACGATAACAAAATGCTGCTGCTGACTAGCATGGCACTTTTAAAGTTCTACGTCTTAGAAGTATGAGTTTGTGCTTCTTGTTGAGCAGCCATATTAAAATACTAACCATAGTATATTACACATACTAACATATGTGTAACATCTCAAGATTAGCCTGGATCGTAGAGTACACTGAGTGAAGAATTTGTTAAGGTGGACTGCCTCTTTATTATTATAAGGAACTAATAGTTTTAATTGTAAATGAAGAATAAAATAGATTTTCTGTTTAAGAAATTAGGGGTGTGATCTGGGGGGGGGGGTGTCTGGCTGTGCAGAGTTCTTGTAAATTGTCTAAGCTGGCCCCTTACTCATGGTCCTCTGCCTTATAAAGGAGAACCAGGATTGCAGGTGTAGGCTATCCCTGCCTCCCCCAGAAAGATAGACTCCTTCTTAAGTCACTGGATGGCAAATGGTTGAACTCTCCACACCTTGTTTTTTTCACTTGACTCTTCTCCCTGTAAAGTGAAAGGTACAAGGTTGATTGCAGGCTTGTTTGAGGCAGGTTCTCACTAAGTAGCTCTGGCTGCCCTGGAACTCACTAAGGAACTTTACTTTGACTTTAGGAGAGGCTAAAATATTACATTAATGGAAACATCACTTCAGTTTTAAGTTTGGGATTAATTAAAAGAAATCATACAACCTGCTTTATTTTGTTTAGTGCCTTTTAAACTAGAACATAAAGTAACTTCAATCCCTCACTCTACTTCAACCAAATTCATTTCTTCTCTTTAATAAAACTTGAAATATACTTTTGTTTGAATCATAAAGTTTTAAAATTAAATTACTTATAAACGTTTGTAAATGTAGTCAGCTCTCAGTGAACCTTTACCTGAAGTTTCTTTTTTTTGTTTTTGTTTTTTTTGTTTGTTTTTGTGTTTTTGTGTTTTTGTGTTTTTTGTTTTTTGTTTTTTGAGACAGGGTTTCTCTGTATAGCCCTGGCTGTCCTGGAACTCACTTTGTAGACCAGGCTGGCCTCGAACTCAGAAATCCGCCTGTCTCTGCCTCCCAAGTGCTGGGATTAAAGGCGTGCGTCACCACACCCGGCTTTACCTGGAGTTTCTTAACTGACAAGAGACTTGAAGTCAGCAAAGATCCCAGTCATCAGAGTCTGGGGTGATGATTGCTCAGTGCTTAAGGAGGTACTGTTCTTACAGAGAACCTGAGTTCAGTTCCTAGCACCCACACAGGGAGGCTGACAACTCCAGGTCCAAGGATTTGCCTCTCGCTTCTGAGTGTACCCATACTCAAATGCATATATCTACCGTATGAACACATGTACACTAAAAACATTAGTCATAACAGGAAGTTATTTCTTAAAATATTACTTTGCATAGCCTTCATTGAAATTCTGCTTTTAAATTTATGGTGTTTTTTTTTAAACTTTTGTAAAATTGTTATGACTTGTATTAGTGCTGAATTATTGTATTGAAACTAAAAGAAAATATGAATTAATGTCTTATCTTAAATAAAGGTACTATAATAGAATAAGGTCAAAAAAATCTTATTTTAATTCTGTTGCTTTCTTTTTATAGGTAAAGAGAAATGTGTATGACCTTACAAGTATACCTGTTCGACATCAGTTATGGGAGGGCTGGCCAGCTTCTGCCACCGATGACTCAGTAAGTTACAGTCTAGTTACAGCCTCTCTTCACAGTATAATTGGCTTCTACAAGCAGAATTAAATGCTTTGAGTTTTCCATTGAAAAAACTTTTTATTTGCATCAAGTCATGTCAGAATTTTTTTTTAAAAATTGGAATAATTTGAACACATTTATAGAACAAATGCCCGTAAGCCAAGCATATTAACATTATGTTGGTAATGATGTATATCAGTGTTAGGAACTTGATATTGCTTGATTTGACTTAATCTTTTCCTTTATGAGAATATGTTAGGTTATCAATTTGATGTTTAAAGTACAAAAAATTATAAATCATAGATATTTCAAAATCAGCCTAACATGTTGATTTACATATGAGTCTCTCTCTCTCTCTCTCTCTCTCTCTCTCTCTCTCTCTCTCTGTGTGTGTGTGTGTGTGTGTGTGTGTGTCAGTGGTCAGGTACTTTGAAAATTATTACATTTTGTAGTTGATATAAAATCTTTAAATAATTTGTACATTTCGCGCCGGGCCTGGTGGCGCAGGCCTTTAATCCCAGCACTCGGGAGGCAGAGGCAGGCGGATTTCTGAGTTCGAGGCTAGCCTGGTCTACCAAGTGAGTTCCAGGACAACCAGAGCTATACAGAGAAACCCTGTCTTGAAAAACCAAAAAAAAAAAAAAAAAAAAAATTTGTACATTTCACTGCCCTAAAAATCAAGCAATTATAAGCTTGTCATCTTTCAATAATAGCGATTTATAAATACTTTTTATTGTAAATTTGGAAACTCTTCTTTATCTCTGCCATTTTCCCAGCAATTAACTCTTTTCCAAAGAATAGATTTTATCATCTTAAGCCCACTGACATGAAGTTTTGGTCCTCTCTCCCCATATTTACTTAATTACCTGTAACCTGTTACTTGCTAAACCTATAACCGTCATGTTTTTGGTGTTGGCATTTTTGTTGTTATATGTTTGTTTGAAAAAAAATTGTTTTTTTGAGAATTTTATACTGTATACTGGAGTCTGATTTGTGTTGGCTAACTATTCCTGAATGTGAAGCTTGCACTGGGGTATGGTTGATAGACCCATTATCACTCAATTGATGAAAACTGTTTTTCACCCTCCTGGCAGCTGTTGATTGCGGATAACTTCTTAGCTAGGTGTGGGAGTTGTGCCCACTTTTCCTTATTTGTACTGGGATTTTGCTTGACTTAAATTTGTGTTCCAGGTAGTACTCAGTCTGTGAGTTCATATGCACATTGGTCTCTTGTGTCTATGAGTGTTTCCTTGAGGTTGTCTGCCACTTCTGGCTCGTCCAGTCTTTCTGTGCCCTCTCCCTCATAGATTGCTGAGCCTTGAGGGTAGGGGTATGATACAGACACTTCCTTTAGGGCTGAGTGCTCCAAAGCCTCTCTCTGCACATTGCCCAGCTGCAGGTCTCTATGCTAATTCCCTTCTACTCCAAGAAGAAGCTTCTGTGATGAGGTCTGAGTGATGGATGCGGGGATAATAATATGCCATTAGGAATCAATCACTTTATTTCTGTTTGATGTGTGTGTTTCTGTTGGCGGTGGAAGACAGAAAAGGACAGAAATTCTGTGAGCTAGATTTACAGATAGTTGTGATCCACCCAACGTGAGTGCTCGGAATTGAACTCTGATCTTCTGGAAGTGTTCTTAACCTCTAAGCTAGCTCTTCAGCCCATAAACATTTTTTATATGCAAATAGGAGAATGTTTCAGGAATTCTAAATTAAATCTAAGTTTTGAAATAAACATGCTAAAAAGAATCAAGAACTTTGTAAACATTGTATAATACTAAATCATGATTGTACCTTAGAATTGAATTCGCTTTTTAATATTTTCTATAAATGCTACACCTGTCTGGACAGTTGCTTTTTTTTTTTTTTTTTGGTCATTGCAGCCTAACAGTTTAAAACAAATTTGTTTTAGAAGACAAGATAATTCTAAGTCTAGCTACAGTATAAACCACACACCTTTGGAAAAATGCCTTGTGGGTTTCAAAAATTTAAAAATAATCAGAAAACACTAGGATTCTTTCCTAGCAGTACTTTCAGTATAGTGTATGACTAAAATTATTGGCTGGTTGGTCACTGTCAAAGACAAGGCTGTAATTGTTGCTTTTTTGATAACTTTTGTTTGCTTGCTTTGGTGGTTTTTATTTAATCGTTTTTTTTTTTTCTTTTAGGATCTAAGAAGACATCAAAAAGTAGAAATGTTCATACTGTTGTCTAAAATTCTTTATAAGACATAAGACATAAATACCATTATTAGAAGTAGATAATTTAAGATCCAAGAACATCATTAAAATTCTCTCAGTCTCAGTCACTGTCCACCATTTTTCTGAAAATTAATGTGTTGCTTAACAGTGAACAGTAAAGAGGTCAGTTAATATTGTACTTAAAATAACTCAAGTAGGAAAGGCAAGCATTGACTGATTTTTAGCATAAGAAAAGGTATCTGTGTGGTAAGGAATTAGTAAGGACAGAGACAATCTAGATTATCCATCTATCGAGCAATCCTGGGGCCCAGTGATATATGTGGTTTATGTATTTAAAGCTTATGCAGTAATAACTAGTTGAAATGACAGTAAAGACAGAAAATAATGGAGAAAGTCTTAAAATGCAAGGGTGCATAGGCTTCAGAGTAAATCTATAAGCTCTTGAGTTTACACAAAAATTATTTTGACCTCACATTTACAGAAACCAGGAAATAAGCTGATGAGTTACAGTCTCAAACCAACAGGAAAATTAAGCAGAATAGGACCTAATCCTCTGGACTAAAGTACCTCTTGCAGTCTGTGTCCTAATTTATTGAATTAGTTTGATACAGTCTTCTTTGAAACCCATGTTTTAGTATTTGTGTAAGATTTTACTTTTAATGAAGAGTTGCAATGTAATTTTATTACTCTGGGAAAACACGTTAAGCTGAGAGTAACCAGAAATGTAACAGTACCTGGTGCTGTATCATTATAGCAAGCAGAGATGGGATCCTCATTACGCCTCATCCTGTTGCCTCATTATTCATATTTGCACCTTTTCCCAGGACCTGTGAAGTGGTGCCTGCCCACACTTCCCCAAAGCAAATGTTGCCACATTGGCAGGATGTGCCTTGAACTGCATGATTTGAGACAACAAAGATGTTTAGGGCCAGGCGGCTTTTAACTGGTGCCATTGCAGATCTGTTAGCTCCCGTGCTTGAGTCCAGGCCAAAAATGTCATAACTATAGTCTTTTGAGAGTCTAGCCAAATAAATGTCAGAAACTTTTGTTTCATTAGGACCATAAAAACATGTAATGCTAGTGCTTCCCGTGTAATCTGTATTGTTGCAGGTGGTGTTGTTTTTATACTTACTGAAAACACTCGAGTGGAGGCGTCTGCTACAAAACAAGATCGTCCTCACAGCTTAGGGCATGGATTGAGTACAGCTGAGAAATGGCAGCTGTGTAAACAGTCTGAAATGTGTTAGCAACAAAAATATAATTAATTTCTTTCCAGGACAGTATGCCATAACTTAATACCTAGGATAGCTTAACATTCAGTGACAGCACCTGAAAACCTGCCTCTCACTGCCAGGCTAGAAGATGGACTACAAAGGTCACTAAAAGTGAACTCAGTTTATACTACTGCTGCTTAGTAGCAGGAGGTTTTGAGTGGGTTTGACTATACACAGAACATGCATAGAGTGGCCTCCATATATTTATGGAAATTCCACAGACCAAGAAACTAATCGATTTGGGGTGATGGGAAATGTTACAAACTTAAATTGTAGTAAGCTGAGTTGAACATTTAAAATAAATAAATGTTATGGCATGAAGTTTGCAGCAGTGTGGCTTTTTTTTTTTTTTTTTTTTTGAGGAAGGTAAGGAAGGATTGTTTTATAATGTTCCATTTATGTTTTATACTATATGAAAAAATACTTGGTAGTAACTAGAAATTTTTTTCATTATAGTTGTCATTAATTTTTGACTTTGAAGACAGGACAAAGGAATGGAATTTGTATAATTAGATTCTTGTGTTGTCTTAAAGGATCTTATAACCTGGTAAACTTCAGTATTCTATTATCTAGCTACAAATTAAAGTCAGCATCCATGGAAACATTGTTGCAATCTCTTCAGATTTAAAATTTTTTCCTGCTTATAGCTATATTCTACTGGGACAAGAGATCCTGTATTTGGTCAACAACTCTTTTAGCTTCCTTTGCACTCTTTCATCAGGAAATAGGTATGCAAAGCCTCAGCAGTAGGGAGATGTTGTCATGCTGTGGAGTTCAGTTGTAAGAACAAGGAGATGGAAGGAGGGGAAATCTCATCTTTCACATTAGCAAGGACACCTTTGACTACCAGAGAGTAGATGTAACTTTAACACTACCAATGATGTTTAGACCTTTTTTATAATGCAATTTGAATATATGGTTATTCTAAGTAATGCTTATGAAGTGGGAGAATCATGTAGTTTTAATGCTTGATATTAATATTTTATTTATTTCCCCTTTTCTTTTAGAATTAGAGGTTACAGAGCATGTGTTGGCTGTCAAGAACTAACTTTTTAAGTATTCTCACAATTTGCAAGGCCACTCAAGCAAGTCCAGTACATTATGGCATCTGTATAAAAATAACCCAAAATTTACACACACACACACACACACACTCTCCTTACACACCTTTTTTATCATTCAAAAAAAACATCTGTGATTGGGGGGGGGGGAATGCCCCTGTTTTGATCCTTTTTTGGGAACCATTTTTTCCTGTGGTTTTTTTTTTTTTTTTTTTCCCTTTCTTTCTCCCCCTAATGCCCTATAGTAAACAGGTGTCAAGTTCAAGCCATTTTTCTGGCTGGGTGCCTTTACATTACAGAAGCTGGTGTTCCAATGCAGACTCCCATAGCTACCAAATACTTACCACATTGACATTATCAACTGAGTAGATCTATAAGCTTCTGTGGAGTCATTCTAATCCATTTCTGTAAGGGTAATATTTCTGAAATATATCATGGAATGACTTTCAGCTTACCTTATCAACTTCAACAGCAGTCCAATATCTTCTTCTTTATGTCAAATTTTTATTCTGGCATTCAGAATCCTCAGTCTTTGGTCTGAAAACTTTCCATCCAGGTTTGTTTTTCCATGCAGGCCAAGACTGACTGGTGTGAGAGAGAAGGGGGAAGGGGGGTATAAGTTAATGAATCAGAGCACAAGTGAGCAAACCAGTTTGAGTTCACTGAATTTCAACATTGCTGTTATTTGGGTAAGTTTCATAAGGTAACTAGTCATCTACAAAATGAAGGCAATATTTATATCTTTGAAAGTAATGTACTGTGAAGATTCAGTGGTTTAGCACATTCGGTCATATAATGTGAAGGTGCCAGTTTTGCTTGTTTTGTGTTTAAAATAGGATCTCCCTCATCTCAGTCTTGCTTCGGCTCTGTGACCATCCTGCTTCAGCCTTCAGTCTTGGGTGTGTGTGTGTGTGTGTGTGTGTGTGTGTGTTCGTTCCACCATGCCCAACATAATGCTGTCATTTTTATAGGACAGATAAGTTATATCTATTTTCCTAATGTAAAAGGACATGAACTATACAATGTAGAGACTAGCAGTAAGGACTGTCAGCCCAAATCATACTCACCATCTGTCTGTTCTTGTTACTAATCTTTTAGTGGGAGACACCCATTTTTTTATACAATGTATATAGTTACTTTTCCATTATATTGGCATGACCGTAGTTGCCACAAAACCTTTCAGGTCCACAGAACCTGAAATATCTACACTAAGACCTTTTACTGTTTTTCAACCCCTTGTGTAATATTTGGCATCTAGTAGGCATTCAACAAACATTATCTCCTTTTCTCTTGAGTAAACATCTTCTTTTTATCACGTACACACTCGGATTCAGAATCAGTCTTTGAGTAGCTTCAGGGTCATCTTATGCTATTTAAATTACTTTGTTAACCTGTCTTAGGGCAGCTGAATTTGGGCAGTCTTTGGACATTTTCACTGGCTTTTTCTTTATTTGGCAGGGTCATGGATAATGTTGCTTCTGAATTGTAGTGAGACTCAGTAGCTTCGGGAGTTCATTGCCCTTGTCAACATGCAGAGTCTTTTCCAAATAACACAGACAAAACTAAACAGAAGAAAGAAAAAATTTGAAAGCAGTTAAAAAAAAAAGTTTGGCTTTAAAAAGCAAGAAAAGTAGTGAAGTGGACTTTATCCTGTAGAGAAGAGTAAGAAGTTAGAGCATGATGAACATACTCAAGGGAAATATTTACTCAGTAAACAGAAGGAAGGGAGAACACTCAGAAACAGGCTCCCAAAAGGAACGTTATAAGCACTTAGATAAAATTCTACCAGTCTTCATTTCAGTTTATTAATGCTTCTTTCTATGAAGTTGTGACTGCTCTGAGAATTTTCTTCTTTGTATAAACTCATAGGAGGATGATATAAGACAACTGTTTCTCAGGGTGTTTTGTTTTATTTGAGATGGATTGCATTATGTAGCTCTGGTTGGTTTCAAACTTTTCTGTCCTCGAATCTTAGCTTCCCAAGTACTGAGAGTATAGGCATTTGCTACCACACACAACTCCAGATTTCAGGCATTTCTTCACAGGTAATTGAAGACTTTGAAGAAGGAACAGATTAGTTCTGTGATAGTCTTGCATTATGTGTGGAGAAAACTTCTGAGTGCCATAGCTAAATTTTGTCAGAACAATAGCCGAAAAGGTTTGTGTAGAGTTCCCCAAGTATCCATTTGCATTCATTGAGTGATGTTCCAGAAGGCTAAGCAAACAATAGCTGCCAGGTTAAAGAACTGGAAAGGATTTTGAGTTCTTACCCACCATAGCCAGATGCCTCCGAGAAGACACCTGGCACCCCATAGATATCATCACAGTCTTACACCTTAGTGGAGTGAAGAAACTGGCTCTAAATTGAAGACTGCTTGAGAATTTCATTTGTAGAAGCTTAAAATAAAGCTCAAAAGGAGCAAGTTGATCATCAGGTCAATGGCAAAACATAGTCTAATATCCAATCAAAAGATACTGGGCATATGGACAAGGAAGTCTGACTCACAATAAGGAAAGATGTCAATCACAAGGCATATGAAAGTAGCTTTAAATAGATATTATATATACTATGAATTTTCCAAAGTATTTAAGCGAAAAGACAAAATTAATGAGCGAAACACACACACACACACAAACCTCTTCTAGAGATAAACAGTATAATATTGGAAATGAACATTGCCATCACATAGGATGAGTAGCAATATAGGAATGCACTATGGTACCATTATGGGAAACACTGTCAAATTCTTAGAAAATTAAAAAGCAATACCAACTACACCTATTTACTCAAAGGTTTGAAATATATCAATTTCACAAAGACTTGTATTTATATGATTGTTAAAAAGATTGGTGCAGTTAAGGAGCACTTTATTCTAGAATAATAGAAAAGGTGTTTGGGGGCAAGAACTCACACATCAAAATCTCTAGGATGTAAAAGTTCAAACTCAATACAACAACCTTAAGTTAAAAGACAGGTAGGTAGGCGCCTGTGAAAGAGTCTCTGGACAGGTTGTCACAGCCATGTCCCCTATTCTAGTGAGGCTACTTAATGAAATTTTAGTGACCTGGGCAGATAGAGGATAGTGAGGCTATGGATGAGAGCCAAATTATAGTTCAAAAATTATTGGCCAAACCTTTCAAATGCTGATTTTACAGACATTAAAAATGCAAATGGATAGCTGGACATATTTCTGCCCTCCTTTAATCCCAGTATTCAGCTGGCAGAGGCAATCAGATCTCTGTGAATTCCGGCCAGGCTGCTCTACAGAGTGAGATCCAGGACAGTGACAGCTACATAGTTGGACCCTAACAAACAACAACAACAGTTACAAGGTCAGGCTTGCTCTAAGTTTCTAGAAAGTCACCAGGGCCAGGCACCTTATAGCTGGAACCTTTTTTCCCACCCACACCCATCAAGATAGTGCCCCAAAAGCTTGCCTATAGACCAGTCTGGTGGGGTCATTTTCTCAACTGAGGTTCCCCTAACAACTCTAGTTTATATTTAGTTGATGTAAAACTAGACAGCACACTGCAACAAAGGTGGATATTATAAATGTCAGAAATGTGGGATGTCTAGTGAAGAAAACTGCCTTTTCCAATTTAAAAGAGAAGTCATTTGTGGTGTAGGTAGTAGAGCTGTAGGTGTAAGGCTGAGTCCACTTGGAGCTCCGGATGTTTCTCTTGAATCCCAGGTCCAAGGTATAGACAAGAAGGGGTTGGTCTTTGTCCTGCTGGGTTTACTTTGGTCTGATTTTTTTTCTGCCTTATTTTCACAGTCCTTCCTTTTGGAATAAGCATATTTATTTATTTTGCCATTATATCTTAGAAGTATATAACTTTCTTTAATTTATGTTTCTATGTTTTAGTTATACATTTCATTTAATATTCATTCATGCCTATAATGTATTTGGATCCAGCCCACCCCCTACTCTCTCTCCTCCAGTTCATTTTCTCCCCACCATTTCCCTTCTAATTTATGTTATTTTTTACTCATCACCCTCTTATTTACCCATCTTGTCCATTTAGTGCTGCCTGTATGTAGGTAGGTGTGGGGCCATCTACTACAGCATTGATAGCTTCTGGGTCAACATTCCCAAAGAAAACTGTCTTCCCCTCACCCAGCAGCTCCACAGATAGGGGTGGATCTTCATGACCTCCATTATCTATCCTGGGATCTTTGACTGTCTTGATCCTTGTCCAGGTCTTATACATGGAGGTTTATCTTTTGTGAGCTCATGTATGCAATTATGCTGTTAGATCTAGTGAATATTATTTCACTATAGATACCCATTCCCACTCCCACTTTTGAATAAATAGTGTTGAGGAGTCCAGAGAACTTTTAATACAATTCTGGCATTTAAACAATATATATGTATTAAAAATTAAAAACTCTAGTTGTCTAATAACACTAAATTATCCTGGAGTTAGGAAATGTGCAGAAAATGGTATAGTTTCTTTGCATTTCTAGTTGTAGAGGCATGAATTTTTCTGTTTTAAATTGTTAATAAAAGAAACAGAGAAGTCAAAAATCACTTCTTCCTTGTAAGCTGTAAGGTTAGCCCTTGTATTTGAATATAAGTGGATTTAAAATGTTTACCATGGCATAATGTTTTTATGTATGTATGTTCTTCAGTAGAAGTCGTAAAATAATACGAAAATAGAAAATAATAAGAAATATTAATAAGAAAATAGGAAATAGGGAATAAATAGTAATAGGAGATAATAGAAATAATAGGAAATTGGG
>NC_034595.1:60595060-60613384 GCF_900095145.1 Mus pahari
AGGGTTTCTCTGTGTAGCCCTGGCTGTCCTGGAACTCACTCTGTAGACCAGGCTGGCCTTGAACTCAGAAATCTGCCTGTCTCTGCCTCCTGAGTGCTGGGATTAAAGGCATGCACCATCATGTCCTGCTTATCTATTCTCTTGATGGCTAGAGGGCTGGTAGTTACCATTTTGTGATGCTTGGCATACTTAAGAGAGCATCTTTTGACTGTTTTGAAAGCTCCTTCTTGAATTACCCTTCCTTCTATTCAGAGGGAACCATTTTCCTGCCTAAGCCCCTTCCGTGTAAATTCCCCCACTTCTTTGCTTCTTTTCTCCCTATTTTTCCTCCCATTTGCCAGTCACTAAACACTGGAGTACCTTTAGAACTCATTTCCATTTGCTTATTTGGCTCAGCATGCTGTCCCTTGCTATTCTTACCATGCCTGCTAGTTTAATTGTCATCCATATGATGATAAAAAATTTACATTTCCAGCCCAATCCTCCCATTTTAGCTCCACAATAACTTTCTTACCATCTCCATATAGATATCCTAAAAGATGTTAAGTTAAACATAATAGAATTTAATTCAACATAATAAAAATTGAATTCAGATACTACTTGGCCATATACAGTTCTGAAGTTTTCTAGTTTCTTACTGGGCACCACCATCTGTCCTAATTCCATTTGTAAAATAGAATCTATCCTTGGTACATATTTTATTTCCTATGATGTCTGACTCCTACACATTCTTCAAGTTCGTCTGCTTTCACTGCTTTTGTTTTGTGTGCTGTTGCACACTACCAACTTACTGAATCTAGACAGTTTTTTTTTTTTGAAGAAGTCTCCAAACTATGCTCTTGTGTCATTCTTTCTTCCTTTTAGATAATTCTTAAACAACATCAGAATAATAGTTTTTAAAAATGATAAAACTCTACCCAATATATCTCCATGCTTAAGTCATCTCAAGCAGTGGGCAAACTCCTTAACTTCTTTGACTACAGCTTATTGAATACTCTCACTCTTACTTCATTCAGCTCATTGTATTGTTGCCTCTTATTCCCTATTCTCTGTCATCCCCATCTTTGGCTATTTCTTTAAATGTCCCATCATCCATGAGCCTATTCTTCTCCATGTCTCCTGTATAATTTGCATTTTGTAACTTGTAACTCAGTTACGTTTTCATTAAAATTATTTCATTTTTTTAAATCACAGTGATGATTTATATTTAATATGCAATTATTTCCTATTTTGACATAATCTGTCACCTATTTTTGTCTTCTGTTAGAATGCTTCTCTCACGTGTACTATAATTAAAAACAGGAGTTTTGTGCATGTTAAGCAAGTGCCTGTACAGCTGGACTATCTAGCTCCGGCCTTTAAAAGGTTTATTGGTTTTTTTTTTTTTTTAAGTCATCACTGTGGTACTCACACTGTCTGTTGGATAGTAGGAACTTAATAAATAAATCTCTACAAACACCAATTTCCCATTTTTTTAAAACTAGCTAATGTGGACTGGAGAGATGGCTCAGCAATTAAGAGCACTGACGCTCTTCCAGAGGTCCCAAGTTCATATCCCAGCAATCACATGGTGGCTCACAACCATCTATAATGAGATCTGATGCCCTCTTCTGGTGTGTCTGAAGACAGCTACAGTGTACTCACACATAAAATAAATACATCTTTAAAAAAAAAAAAAAACAACTAGCTAATGTACATTTCAAGAAAGTTACCACGATGGAAACATGCTTCATAAAGTAACATACCGTGAAAATCATTATTCCAAACAGGCTCTTGCTAGTGAAGATTATACCTCTCTAAATTTTACTTTGATCTAAGAATAATGCAAAGAAATTCTGGAAATAATTTGGCTTCAGTTCTGACCCTTCCCTTCTCTTGATCTGCCTCCCTTGTAGCTTTCTTTCTTCTGTACTCCAGCATTCATCGCTTTCTCCTGAATTATGTCTCCCTTCCTTGCTTCATTCACTCTGTTTACCAGTTGTTGTGGGTTATAAAATGTTTTGGCTTAATACATTAATATCATATTAGTCACCTGCTTCAAACCATTAGTATTTCTCTACTGCCTCCAGTATAAGCACTTAAGTTTTTCATGGAGCTCTGAAGTTCAGAGGTTTGTAGCTAGATGTTATGAAGTTGTATCTCCATTAGAAATCTATTTCCAACTCATCTACCAAAAAAACCTCTTGTAGAGAAGAACTTCATAGCTCTTGGTTCAGTTATACCAACCTGGTGCTGTGTGTCCTTTCATTAGTGAGGAATTTTTTAATCTAATCAAAAATTCCTGAAAACCTCAAACTACAGAATGGAAGGTTATTCTTTAAGTGTTGCAGTTGAAATGAAAGAATATAACCCAGCAGAGTCCTACCGTGCTGTCACTTGATGCTTGAAGCTTAATATTGAGTTATTGGGTGCTTGAGGCTCTGAGGAGATGAAACCAATAAAAGTAAGGCTGAGTAAAGTTGGGAACTGTTAAAGACAGCATCAGGAATTAAAATAACATGATATGGGCATAATATGAGAAGATATTAAGGAGCCTTACTGTACTGAGGCAGTATGTGATGATGGAGACAACTAGACCTTCAAGCAAGATTTGTGTGTTTATAGAGGGAACTTCCCCCTTTTCAGAGAAGGTGAGATGGGTGCAATGAGGGGAGGAGCTTTAGGGAGGCTTGAGAGAAGGGGGAGGCAGATATCGGGATGTAAAATGAATAAATAATGAAAAAAATTGTAGGGTGAGAGTAGTTGCAAGAAAAAACTCCAGGTTTGTCCCTTGTGCACAATTGCGCCTACCACCATTCCTTGTAAGCAGTTATACAATCAGTGTTTTTCCCAGAAAATCAAATCTTCTTACAGAATCCCCTTAGGATTTCCCATTTAAATAGGGTAGCTCCTTGCCATTTTATCTTTCAGTTCCTATGCCATGTAGTCTTTCTTAAGTCTCAAAGAGCTAACTTTGATGAATGCTTCTTGAATTCATGAAGCTAAAAGATGGTTTTATTTAACTTGACCCATGACTGGTCATATGGTTATTGCTATGTGATGTTCAAAGAAATGCATGTTAAGTGCCCCCTAAACAAATTAACGACTTAATGTTAGGAAATTAGAAAAAGTCCAATTTGGATAATGACACTTAAGCTAAGGAAGAGTTTATATGACACTATTTAGGAAATTTTTGGATTATATGATGGTAATCTTTGTGTTTGAGTGTCTTAAATGATAGCATGTAGAAAAGGGTTCATTGAACCCCATAGACTTATGGAGTCCCTCTATAATTCATGACTAAGTCTAATGCATTGGTTTCCTTAGTAGACAAATGAATTGTACTATAGAATATGCTTGTGCTAGGCATGTTGGTACACACCTTCAATCTTAGCCCCTGTGAGACACAGTGAATTTTAAATGTGTAGCAAAGAGTAACAGATATTGGGGTCTTCCATATTAGTCCCAACCATCTCTCCCTTTCCCAAGTCAAGATTTCTCCTAACTCTAAAATTATCTGATTTTCTACAGTATCAATATATAAATGTTTAGCAAGTAAAGTAGAATAGTTATAATTAAAACAGATTTCAGTTAATAAAATATTTCAGGCCGGGCGTGGTGGCTCACGCCTTTAATCCCAGCACTTGGGAGGCAGAGGCAGGCGGATTCCTGAGTTCGAGGCCAGCCTGGTCTACAGAGTGAGTTCCAGGGCAGCCAGAGCTATACAGAGAAACCCTGTCTCGAAAAAAACCGAAAACCAAAAAAAAAAAAAAAAAAAATTCAGAATATCAATTGCAATGTTATCTTTAAAACATAGCGCTCATATTTGTGCTCATCATCTTTTATTTTTCTTATAAATTTCAATTCATTTTTTGAAAGAAGATTTGTTATTATGTTGTTACTACATGTTACAAAATTATTCAACCCAGCTCTGAAAAGGAATAGAAGTAAATCCTCCCTCAGCTAATTTTTTCTTTCCTTTTAAATTTAAATTTTCTTTTGAGAATGTCATTCATAAATACTAAGAAAATGGAACTTATAATTTATGTACACAAGTGATATCTAAGTACTAAGAATTAACTCTGCAAACACTTTTTTAATTAAATTGGTAACATTGACTTAAATACAACAGAAACAGATGTGTGTGTGTGTGTGTGTGTGTGTGTGTGTCTGTGTGTGTGCGCGCACGTGCGTGCGCTGTGTGTGCGTGTGTGTATTTTGCTGAGTACATTTAGTGTTGCTCATATGCATAGATTTAGAGCTGATGAATGGGAATTGGATCACCTCTTAGGGAAATCTTCCCTGGAGAAGACTGGTTTCGTTTTTCTCTCTCTCTCTCTTTCAAAAGCCATTTACTGCTTATCATCTAGGGGTCAGGCCTGTTGGCATGTCATTGTGTAGGCATTGTTTAGATGATCATATTTTTGAGATTTCATGAGTACAGCTTTCCTGTCATATATACAAAATATTAATCCTCTGTTTCTTATAATTCCCTGCCCCCTGTCCTTGTTCCCCGAGCCTTAAGTATAAGGGTTGTGCTGTAGATGTGTTAGTTGGTATTGGACACCCTGTCAATTGTTCTTGATGTTTTGACTAGCTCTCGATTTCTGTACTGATCTTTGTATGCTGCAAAAAGAAGCTTTGAGCACCGTTAGAGATAGACCTTAGAGAAGGAGGCTTCCAGGTCAGTTGTGGTTTGAGTCCTCCAAGTCCTGTGTCTGAAGTGTTTGGTCTCTTCAGCAAAGGGTCTTACCTTCAAGTTCTGAGAGGTCAACAAGGGCAGTGACAGTGGAGTTTCTTGGACTTCCTAACCAACGACTCAAAGGGAAGTTGATCATCTGCTTCTTTAGTGGCTACTCTCTGATTCTTGGCGAAAGCATTATTACTTCATTTAAACTGTATTTTTGTTAACTGTATTATTCACCTTTATAAACTTGAGCCGTCCCCAACAAAATCAAATTGAAATAACATTTGAATTATACTAATTTCCATGAAGTCTGCAAAGATAAGCTATTTTAGGTAGTAACATTAAATATAAAGCTACTAGTATACCATTATGATCAGTGGGAAAATATTTAAATTACATTTATATTGGATTTGAGTAGCTTATACTGATTTACTTTGATTGGTGATTTCAAATCATAAGTGACTAGTGAATTAAACTTGACATGCTCTTTCCTTTAGTTTTGTTAGAACACTTTTCACTCAGACTAATTAGTTATTTGAACTTGGATAATAGCTTTTAGTATTTATCTCACTTAGAGTGCTTTCTAGACTTTGAATAACTAGGTAAGTCATGCATTTCTTTTTAGAATTAGAAGTCTTTTCTATTTTACCTTGGCAAGGAAATTAGCTACTATATTAGGCTGTACAAAGTAACCTGTTCAGTCTCTGGTATCTAACTAAGTACTGTGTTTTTAAGGACCTTGGAATCTGGTATCTGAGTATAGACACAACCAACTTTGTGGCTCTTTTAAACTACAATGCGCATGTGTACACACAACACACACACACACACACACACACACCCTGGTTTAAACCTGGGAGCCTTTAAATTAATTAAACAGCAATACCAGGAACATTGTGCAAGCCTCTTACCAAAGAGGTATATTCTAGCTTCCATATCTTAGATATCAGAAATTTTAGAGATTTACAAATAAGGGTTAGGGATAAGCAGAAGGGGAAGAATTTTACTTCACTGCAATGGGCTAGGAGGGATTAGTTAACCATGTAAAATTAGGTTTTCTCATTTCTAGAAAGCGCTGGCTTTTGTTGATGTTTCTAAGTTGATGTAGTTAATCTAAACTCTGTTCCTAAAAGAAAAAGCCAGGCATAGAGACCTAGCAGAACTGTGTCCATATGTGGGGACCAAAGTTATTAGCATAACTGCCTGGGTTTTGCCAAGGAATTAGATACTGCTGAAAAAATATCGAGAGCTGCTATATTTGCTATCCAAAGACTTTCTCAGTGTTTGAGGGGTAAATGGCATCTACTATTGACTAGACATGTGCCAGTTAGCTGGCTGCTACTCTTCATGCATATAAAACAGGCTTAAGTTGTATCTTTGCATATTTGAGAGGCTCTTTTCTTAAGATGAGCTGAAGTGACCACACATAATACAGTAGTCCTCTAACATAATGAGGCTCTTCTATTAATACAAACTTTTTGTCAAAAAATTTTGAAGAACCAACTTCAGTGAAAGCAGCTCTGTAGTTGATGATTTGGCTCAGTTCCCTGTGAAGATAGTGTGATTGCAGAATAAAGTAAAGGGCTCATTTTCCTAAGATCCTGGACTCATATTCTGATTTTCTATGTTGTTTTTATATGCTCCCCCACCCCCATTCCCCAGACAGGATTTCTCTGTGTAGCCCTGGCTATCCTGGAACTCACTCTGTAGACCATGTGGGCCTCGAACTCAGAAATCTGCCTGTCTCTGCCTCCCAAGTACTGGGATTAAAGGCGTGCGCCACCACTGCCTAGTGATTTTATAAGCTTTTGTTAATAAATGACTTAATACTAGAAAATGAAATTTTTCTTTGAAAATATCCTATACTTCTGGTGCACCTCTCTTTATATATAATGGTATTAAAAATTTGTCAAACTCCAGCACAAGGGAAGGCCTGGGCCAAGTAGTGGGAGTGGGTGGGTAGGGGAGCAGGGGTGGGGAGGTATAGGGAACTTTCGGGATAGCATTTGAAATGTAAATAAAGAAAATAATAATAATAAAAATAAATAAATAAATATACAATTATAAGAAAAAAAAAGGTAAAAAAAAATTTGTCAAACTATTAGGATGCTAAAAATTTTCTTGCCATATCAAGATTACCAGAAAGTAATTCTTTGCAGTAGGAATGATTTTCTGCAAACGATTTCCTTTACTGAATTTCTAGCTCAGTATTATTATTTTCTCTTTGGCTTTTCATGCATATTTGGTGCTTTTGGAGTCTGTTGCAATGCCAAACTCCATTGACTCTGGCTGGCATCCTTCAGCCTCTGTGTGGGGTGGGTAGGTGAGTAATAAATACTGAATTTCTTTTACCTTTGAGCATGTAGTAGACAATGGACCCTGGGCATTTGTGAATAGAATTACACACATGTGGCACATACAAATCTGTTCACAATAATTTTGCTAGTGGATGCTAGCATTGGGTATGATTTAGACAAATGTCCCAGATTTTGGTTTATCATCTAAATACCAGCAAATAATGAACTTTAGATAGCCTTTATTATTCTGTGCTTTCTTGAGTTCAAGTTGAAGAAAAAATGGAATAAAAGACTATTTTATTTATTTTTTAAATCCCCCATCAGCAGAAAGTAATTAACTGAAGATCCACAATTAGCCTCACAGCAGTCCATATTAACCACCTCCAACATCCCAGGGCTTCTCAGAGGTCGAATAATTCGAGATTATTTTGCATTTGAAACAGAGGCTTATAATAACTAGCCTGAAATATATTTATGTATGTGAGTTTTTGCTTTACATTAATGTCTACTCTCTAAAAATTATTTTCTATTTTGCAAGTGGTTTAAAGATAGAAGAATGCTTGTTTCCTTTTTAGTGGTATAAAACTTTCCCTTGATAAACTTAGATGTAGTTATTTTGCTTTAGCTGGAAATTTACCTATTGAATTTAAGTCATTTGCTGCAAAAGAATTAATAAAAACTAACCACATATTCAAGTAGAGGTAAAAATTTTTATTTCCACTGCTAGATAGTAAAATGTAATTGCCAACTCTGCTTTGAGTGTGTGCCCACACGCATCCACACATGTAGAAGCCAGAGGTTGACATCTGAATGTTGTCCTCAATCCTTTCAGCCTGTTTTGAGACAAGGTCTCTCACTAAACTTGAGCTCACTATTTCAGATGGACTGAGCAGTGGGCCCCTGGGTTGCTTGTCTTCCCTCCCAGCACCTCACTCAGATGTGTGGGCCAAGGAGTCTGTAGTGTGTGTGGGTGCATGGGATCTGAGGTTTTCATGATTACACAGATTACACAGCAGGCATTTTACCCACCGAGCCAGCCCCCTTTGTTTACCTTTTTGCTTTGGTTTTCTTTAAAAGGAAATGTTTTCTGTTGTATATCATTCTTGCTTAATTCAAATGCTGCATAAAGCTAACCCTGGGAACCTATGCTGTGACTCTTCTGGATGTTTTTATGCAACCTGCTTTTGTAGGTTTAAATTACATTTTGTGACACTGTTTTTGTGGTGAATTAGAAACTTTTTTTTTTTTTTAATACATTAAACCTGTGATAAGTAATTGTCACAGTTAGCGCCCTGGTACAATGCTAATTTGAAGTGACATGTCCATACTGGCCCTCAGTAACATGAAGAAACCTAACAGGTGTGAGGGGTGTGGCTTCCCATGGGTTCTGTTGAACTTCTAGCCAGAGAAAAATAGCAGAAAAAGTGAAATGAACCTTGAATAAAGCTGTCAGCAGTAATTATCTCAGCAACACTTTGTGGGGAGATAAAATAAGCACTGCTGCTTTTATATAACCTGAACACTCTGTGCCCCAGTTAGAGCTCTTTCACCCATTCAACATAAATGGGTGAATACCTTTCAAGGGATATTTCCACCGAACATAATTTAAGAATTATCATATCATAATAAATTATAAACTATTAGAGATGTATACATTTTAAACTTCAACACATGGTTTATTTTTATTATTTGCAGTAAATTTTGGTGTCAGAACTTTTTTCCTCCATACTTTTAGTAGGTTATTCATTATGGTACACAAACTCCTCTGGGAAAGGACACTTGTAAAATCTTTCAAGTTTGATTTTCAGTTAGAGAAATGTTCTCTGTGTTAGAGTGGTCTTTATGAAACAGGAAAATCTATAAGATAAACGGAATATCCTGAGGTTATCATTGCAAGTACTGTTACCCTTGAGTGGATTAGGAACCAGCAAAAACCCCAAAAAATCTTTTTCAGATTGCTCTTCAAGTGTAATTCAGTATTTTATTTTATGGCAGTATTTTAAAGTATAATTTATTATACTTAAAACCAAAATAATTCAAATGGCAATTTTTTTTTCTGAGAAGTATGTTAGAAGTTAAATGAGATTTTTCTTTTCAAATTTTCTGCCTAGAGAAACTTTTTTTTAAGATAACATTTTAAAAAGAAGTTATTCTTGTCCACAGCCATAACTGATTCTAGAAATTAAGAAAAGTTAGTACTTAGATGAGAGAAGTTACTCCCTTTTTTTTTCATGTTTTTAATGCCTTAAAATACAATTCTGTATTTCCAGAATCAAGTGAGGCCTTGAGATTAAACTTTTTTCTTCATATTTTAGTGTTCCATACGTAGGTAGTAGTATGGTTCCCATTGCATCTGAAAATGACATCATTCACGAAAAGTTAGAAATCAACTTATATTATGAATTTTATTCTTATTTTTAGCAGCTTTGAGATCTTAGGAGAATATGAGTCTTATTTTCTTTTCTTTGGAATGGTAATGTGTAGTAAAATGAAAAAGAGCTAGCATTTTATTAAAATCCCTACCCTACTAAACTGTTAAGCAGAAATTATTCACCTTTGGCTATATTCCCGTCATTTAACTGAGTTCCTAGCAGAATGTTGTCACTTATTTAACTTAGTTAAGCAGATAAATAATAATATTCCTTGTCTATTTAAAATAAGCTTAATAGCTGTTATAGGTAGATGATAGTCATATAGATGTGCTGGCTGACAGATTGGTTGAACTATTTTTAAATAGCAGTGGTTTTTTTATGACTTACAGATTAAAAATTGGGAGAATTGTCTAGAGTCACATAGAGTCACAAGATTCTGGCATTGAGGCTTTGAAGTTTGTGTTCATACAAAGAAGGATATGACATCTGCATACCAAAGGAATCATCTTACCTTGACACATATTTCCTGTGACTGCTTTGTCACAGTTAAACATGATTTGGAAGACATAGAGAAGTTATGGTTTAATTCCTCCTCATTTGGTTTAACACTCTCTTCCCCTTCTCAGACAGCAACTCCTGTAATCCATTGTATTCACCAAAGCAATGCTGCTGTCTCTCCTAAGGCTACCTCTTCTTCAATGGCAGAATTGTCATATAAGACTGTTGCCTTGGAAGATACAGAGATTTGATTCCCAGCTCTGTTCTGTTCCTTAGCCCACCCACATAAAACCTTGGCCTCTGACATTGCCAGTGCCTCCATAGACTCAGCTCCTACCTATGATCCTAGTCCTCTCTTTAATAACAAATTGAATAAACAGTGCTTATTTATGACTGATCTGTCCAAATGCCAAAAGCTGTGGTTTACTTCCAAATGATACCATATACTTTAGAGGGCAGGGGAGAAGTTGCCATTGTTTTAAGAGTATTAGAGTGAGTTTTGAAGTACATTCACTCCCATCTTTTCAAATGCCCCTCCGGTATCAGTACACTAGATAATAGATAAGAACAGTGAGGGGCACTCAGGCAAGAATAAGAGTGGGTAAAGCCTAGAGATAAGTATGTTGAAGGCACAGTTTTGGACCAGTGTGTAAATAAATTCAAGTAGAGATTATAAAAAGTAGTAGGTAGTAATGACTGAAGATGATCCAGGTTATTGCTTTGAACACAAAACAAATGATGGAGTGTAATTTAGCTTCTTCCTCCTCTTCCTCTTCCTCTTCCTCTTCCTCTTCCTCTTCCTCCCTCCCTCCCTCCCTCCCTTTTTTCTTCTTCCTCCTTCCTCCTTCCTTCTTCTTTTCCCTCTTCACTTTCTTTTTAAGGAGGAAAAACTAATGAAGAGAGTTTTTATAGATTTGGGAACGTAACTCAGGTAAAATTATCTACCACAGAGTATTCTTTCCACGTAGTAATCCACCAATGTTTTAAACATAGAATCCTATTACAGGCAGCTTTAATTGTGGCAACAGAGCAGGTGTGTGGGTGTGTATACGTGGTGTACAGGTGGGTTAATTGTATTTCAGTTTGATGTTCTATGTAGACTTGCCTGACCTCATAATGTTCCTGCTGCTCATCTCATAATAACTAAATGAAACACCTAGAGCAGATTCTGCTTGTGGTGCTTGGAATTGAACCTGTGGCCTCCATATGCTAGATGAGGATTCTACCCCTAAGTTATATTCCTAGCCCAAGCAGGCCCTACTGTTGTCTTTAAAATCATATTCTCATTCTGTCTCTGTCTCTCTGTCTGTCTCTGCCCCCCCCCTCCCCACTACACACCTATCCACAGCACATGCACGGAGGCTAGCGAACTACTGTGTCAGAGTCTGTTCTCTCCTTACACCAAGTAGGTCCCAGAGATTGAAGTGCCTTTACATACAGAACCATTTTGCCAGCTCCAGGCTCAACTTTTCTTTTGATTATGCTCTGTAACATAAACCTTTTATAAATGGTGGTAATCAGCAGGTAGTGAATGACATTAGAGATAGGCTCTTAGAAGTATTCAGAGCTGCAATATAATTAAACAAACACACTTTCCATTGGGTATCACTTATAATAATGTTATACAAGAGAAATTAACTGCTATATAATTTAAAGTTACTTTGTTCATTTAGAAATAACTATTTAATAGCTGGTTAACATAGTTTGAATATCTTGCATTTAAAAAAAATTTAAGTAGTATAATTAGGTGCTTTATGTGTGTTTCAGAACACATACTAGTTAGGTTAAGTGTAGTTACATAAACTTGTGTAAAACACTTAAATGATACTAATATTGTCTCTTAGGGTTCAACTACTAAAGAAAGACTCAGTTGGACCTTGTAAATAAAAACTTGCAAGTCAACCTTTGAAGGAGTAGATACAAAGACAAAATGTGTGTGTGTTTGTGTGTGTTATACAATTAATTGTTCTATACTAGGCACTTTTTCACTTATCTTTTTATTGATGTCAATAGAGATTATTCTCATTTCTCAGATGAGTAAACTGAGATCTCATGAGATCAAACAGCTTCCCTGGGAAATAACATTAAATATCAAAGCCAGTCTCCAAGGCCAGGTTGTGCTTGATGTGTAATAAGAATGTAAGTGTTGATTGAATAACGAAGTTATAGGCTGCAAGTAACCATTTGGTTAATACATATTCATCAGCTAGTTCTAAATGATTAAGTTATATGGAGAGTCAAGAAAAACTCTGCACACATTCCAGATCTCTTTTTCTCCTTATTGATTTTTAGATTATGTATTTATGCTATTTCTCTCTTCTGCCCTCCACCAGAGGGTGCTCAGAAGCAATGAAAAGACTAAAGCAATAGAGATATTTAGAAAGAAACATTTTTATTTGTAACTACGTTATTGGCCTTTCTGTAAAAGGATAGAGTTAAAATAGAATCCTCCTTTTAGCTCAAGTGGCTTATGTGACTTAAAGTTCTTCAGTAAACAATTTAACATGTTTCCTGAGGCTAGTTCTCTTCTACAGGTAAAACTGACTGTTCTCTCTAAGCAGATGTGGAGAGACTGCCCCGGGGTGAGTCAGGTGATCTACTAATAACACTGCAGTTTTTGTCGTGTAGAGCAAGTGGGAACTCAACTGAATCAATAGATAGCAAAAGTCCAAAAATATTGTAATGTTGTATTTACTAATAAGAGTGTATCTATTTGGAACTGTTGCTAATTCTTTTCTTCATGTCCATGTGGTATAATCTGGTTTTGGGAACTGAAATCAAACAGATTTTAAATGGCAAAATTTGAAAGTCCTTTTGTGTTGGTCAATCTGTCTTGATAATCAAAACCTAAAAATTATGTTGAACCAGTATAGAGAATCCTAAAAATGGGCAATTGTGAAAAAGAGAAGCACCACTTTTTTTTTTTTAAATGGCATTAAAAAAAAAGTTTAAATATCTATTTGTATGTTTAACTAACTAGTAAAAAAATCTAGGTTAGGCTCCAAGGTAGCATGCTCATACCAAGATTAGACTTAGGCAGAGAGCTTTACCATCTGTAGCTGATTTCTGATTATAAATGAGAGGCTTGACTAGCCCTTCTTGAGAAGAGATTCCTCTCCTCTTGGAACCTTTTGTGACTTGTGGAACTCCAGTAGACACTTGGGGTAACTGATAGCTTGTCTCAGTAACATGCCAGTTGGGGGCTTGCAGTGGTGCCAAGGATGCTTGGCAGCGAAAAGTAAGGTAGCTTCACTTGAGTTAGCTAAGGCTTCAGAATATCTGATCAACACATGATGAATTCTAAGGATTTCTCAGTGCTAATAACTTATGGATCCAAAGGGAAGCCTTCTAGCAGCCTATTTTGTTCCAATTCTGGTTGCTCACTTAGTATCAGTGTATGAAATTATGGTCATAGAAAAAAATCTGAAGACTTGTTACTGTTACAGTTGTTGTTTCATTAAGCCATACCAACTTGCTGTATCAATTGAGGACTATAACACAGCAAAGCCTGGTAACAAATACAATTTTTAAAGCTGTGTTCACAGGGGTTTTGTAGATAATTGATCTTGACATGCACATCTCTTAATATTCCACTGGTTCCAGAACATTATTAGTGATTTCCTTTTTAACAGTGTGCTTTCTTATGAGGTGACTAAACTGCTATTTAACCCTGCTACAAGAATGTGGCGATGGGCTAGCCCAGACAAGTGGATGTGTACTTGGTAACTAGCATTTTTAATAAGCTTGCTTCAGCCTGCTGCAAATTAAAGCTCTGTGATTTTTCTAGCACATAACTGACTTTAAAAAAAAAAAAAAAAAAAAAAAAAATTTGTGAGTAAAAATAAATAAGCTTTTTGATTTACTCTCTGGTTGGCAGTAAATGAAATTTCAGCCTCAAGACAAAGTTTGCCTTTAAACTGCTTCAACAATTTGGCTGAACAATGCATTTGAAATGTGTTACAGTGGTAAGTCAGTCATCTTCAGGGCTTTTTTTTTTTAATCCAGTTTTATTTGAATAAATTGCTCTGCCTCTTGAAACCTACTTTGTGATCTATGCAACCACAATTGTAAATTATACAGTTGTTTATGTTAAATGAAAAAGCACTTGCTATAAAGTCCCTGATATCTGAAGGTCTTTAGGTGTGGTTCTTTTAATTAATTCAAAGAAAATTGTTATTGTCTTAGATCACAAGACAAGTAAGGCACTATAGTTGTCTGAGTTTATGCTTACTAAGTGACGATGAAGTAAAACTGTCCAATACTAATTTTATCCTCCCTATTCAGTTTCCTGTTTGGTCCTGAGCAGGTTTCTTCATCTGTAAGGCTTAGTTGTCACATCTTTAGAATTAGGATTAAGCTGGGTATAGTAACACACACCACCTGTAATCCCAGCAACTGAGGGGCTGAGTTAGGAGAAACTCAATTTTGGAGCCAGCCTTAAAACAAACAAACAAACAAACAAACACAAATTTCTTTTTCATAAAGGAAAACGGACTTATTAATTCTTTAATATCCTCCTAGCCGAATTATTTGCCAGAATGTAAGACAAATGGCCTATATCCCAGTTCCAGTTCCTGTTAGGTCTTATGACTGAAACTCCACTCTGAATTGCTCGTGGCATTTTGGACTTCTAAATTCCTAACAAAATGGGATATAAGGTCTGCTTTACTGCACTTTAGGACCTCTCTAGCTTGAAGTTCTTAATATTTGCTGAGAACTAAATAGGTTTATAATAGCAGCAACTGTAATAGCACCTCCCCCCCCCCCCCCCCCGTTTGCCATGATCAAATACTTGACAAATGCAACTTAAGGAAGGGTTTATTCTGATTCAGTTCTGCAACACAAGCAAGAAAGCTAACTGCACACATCAGGAAGAGAGAGGTGAATGTTGGGTATCTGGGTGCTTTCTCTTTTGATTTAGCCTGGAACTCCAGCTCATAAAATTGTGCCACCCACATTCACTGTGAGTCCTCTCCCACCTCAGCTACCAATTTAGAAACAGCTTTGTATGTTTACCCAGAAATTAGTCTCTTACATCATTCCAGGGGTTATCAGGTTGACAATCAGTGCAAGTTGATCATCATACATTTTTGAAAATACATTCATTGTTTATAAGATTCTAATTATATATTATCTTAAGTAGTAAGCTTCTAAAAATTAACCTTAATGCTAAATGCCCATTGATAAAACTAAAGGTCTTGGAGAGTCTTTGATCATTATCTTTAAAAGAGAACAAAAATTGTTAGTTGTTGAACTAAGCAATGTGTAAAAATGTCATTTTAAAAATCAAGTCAGTTATTTGAAAGTATTGAAAAGTCACAAAATCACTTTTGGGGGTCGAATTTTGTAATTTTGATATTTTTCATACATGATTATAAAAGCATATACTGTGTTTACTTCTTAAACATACTGATAGAAATATTCAGATACTAGAAAGGACATTACCGTTGATAGGTTATTTCTCCCACAGTGAAATGAACCAATTCAAGCCAGATTAGATTATATTAAAGGCAGGTTTATTGGGAAGCTCTTCTCGGGCAAGTGAGTTCACTGGTCCCAAGGATTGAGACCAGGAGAAAAGGGAAAGAGCCTGAGTGCAGACAGAGAGAGACAGACTCCAAAATGTCTGTGTTATATTGGGAGGAGTCTCTGGTGAAGGGCAGCCCAGCCCCTGGGCTGGAAAGTTCAAGGTTGTGGGCGGGGAGTTCCAGGTAGTGACTGAGGGATGCTGGGAGAACCTGGAGGCCAGGTGTTTTGATATGTAAAATATGCATCTCAAATACTTTTCCTAGGCCTGAAACCAAACAACTATGGAGTAAGATGGAATTTTTAAAAAAAGGAAAAAAAAGGAAGAGGAAGAAGAGGAGGAAGAGGAGGAGGAAAAGGGAGGGAGGGAGGGAAGGAAAGAGATAGGGATGGTTTGAGAGAATTACAAGGATGATAACTAACTTGTTTACAGAGGAAGGTTCAAGACATGGTAGCATTTAGTTTGTGCTATGGTTGCTTACTGCTTACTGTCCTTATCCAGCTCTACAATAAGACAAAGAAAAAAGTTGAGCAGAAAGGTAGGGAAACTATTATGTAGCAAGGGAAGAAGGGAGTTTAAAGTTGCTGACAAAGTAGCTGTGACTGTGACTATTGAAAAGATTATCATATTAAAAGAGGAACTGAGTGCTCCTCCCTTGAACATCAGGAAGGGGGCTATGAAGGCAAGTTCATAGTAGGAAATTACAAATTCCTTTGAAAGGTGAAAAATTTAAAATGCCACTCAGAGGGGGTCTCTGTGTCAAAACAACTGCCTAGGAGATTGTTTTCCCCATGTCTGTTCACAAAGGTTGATAAAGCTGTTGCCTAGGGTCCCCAGACCTTACATGCTTACAACAGAATGTATCCTGCTGAAGCCAGATACTTTGGGCACAAGACCAGAGTCCCTGCAAGGACGCCCTGATGAGTCCACTGTGTGAGCTGTGATAATAAAAACTAGATTACATTGGAGAGTCCAGAATGTTGGAAATGCCAGGACCGTGTGTTGTCATTTCCGAGGAAAAGCTATAGCCAGAGTAGGAGTACAGATGATTCCATCATCAGCACCAGATACTAGATATGGAGCTGTAGGTTTTGGAGTTTCCCCTGCTAGGTTTCACTGTTGCTTTGGTCTGACCATTTATTTATATATTTGCATTTCTTTATCTTGGAATGAGAATTTTTACTTGTAACGTTGTATATTAGAACTATGTAACTTGGCTTTGAACTTTTGTTAGCTCACAGCTGAAATTTTATCTGCAGTCCCTGAAGAGACTATGAACCTCCTTTAATGATTGCAGTAGCCTTGTGTCTGTAGATCATATTTTAACAACAACTGACATAGTTTGTTCCTAAATGATTTCTGTAAAGAGAAAGGAAAATCTTCAAATAGATTTTTAGGAGTATTTACTTACAGATGAAGTATTTGCAAATGTCTTCTCATGTAAGCTTTTCTAACCAAATGCCTACAGGCAAGGCGCAGTCAGGTTTTAGAGAAGGAAAACAAAAACGTGGATTTGTGAGGTAGAATATTAACTGTAGTGAACTCTAGAAATGAATTTGAACTCAAACGTACTGACTTTAAAAGTCTATTCCTGATTTGATCAGTTTACAATGTATTCGTGTGAAAATTAACACACCACTTTATATATCAAATTAATAGATGTTAACCCCCCCCCCCCAAGTCCATACTTAGACATCTTAGTTTGAATCCTATGTTTTCCTTGAATTACTAAACAGGGAAAAACTCAGTGATTTTTCTTTTCATGTCTCCACTCTTTAGATGATGCTGCCATCTTTATGTTTTAGTCATGGTTAGTGGACTGGAACAATGTTTAAGCAAGATAGCCCTTTAGTTTCTCTTCAAGAGATATTTGGAACAACTTAAATACATGAACATTTTGTTGACAGAGCATAGTTACTGTTAAATAAAAAGTCCTTCATAGAAGAAATGATATGTAATGTTGCTTACAGATGCTCCACTGTTAGATCTCATGAAATAATTTTACTCAAACTTTCTATACATTTCCATATGTAAGCACTGTTATTACTAGTCCTATTTGTACAGTAGTTGAGATTTAGCACATTTTGAGTTAATATATACTCAGTATATGAGTCACAATACTCGTATTATATATCTTATCTCTAGCCACAAGTACTCATTTTTAAAATAATATCCTACTTGTTGAATATCTATCTACTATGTAATAGAAATTTGTATTAGTTCAGTCTTCTCTCTTAGGGAGAAAATATTTAATACTATGTCTATATATTATTAGGACAACTGTGATTCCTCCATTTATTATTTTCATTTGACCTATAATATATACAGCACTATAATGTAACTGTCTTTTCAAACATTTTAAAGGTATCTTTAAAAGCTTGTTTTACAAAATGTTTTCAGCTCTAGAGATTGTGAGGATAGGTATCTATGAACAAACGTATACTTGGTAGTAGCATCTTTATCTTGTTTATTATCCAGTCTTCCTGTGTTCTCTTCAAGCACTTGAAACATTATCGACTGGGGTTCCTGCAGGATAATTTGGCCTTCACAGTGTTTTGTAGTGCAAAGTAAAATATTTGAACAAACAGCTTGTAGTAGGATAGTCTTTGTGAATACTTAGGATAAAGCAGCTTCTTATCCTCTGATATGTCATGGGAAAGCTGTATTTATTTTTAGCTAGTTAGTTTTGACGCTATCTTGTAATTCTACAAAGATTGTAATTCATGAAAATATAATACTATTAATATATGATATATATGCATATTATAAAAATTATTTTAGCCTTAGATATATTTTACTCACTATGAGCATTATCTAACAATTTTCTTAGTGATAAAATTAGGAGAAGTGCTAAGCAGTCTGACTTTTGCCTGTGCAATTTTTATTTTTATTTATTTATTTTTTTTTTGAGACAGGGTTTTTCCGTATAGCACTGGCTGTCTTGGAACTCACTCTGTAGACCAG
>NC_034595.1:60613634-60619824 GCF_900095145.1 Mus pahari
GACCTTTGGAAGAGCAGTCGGGTGCTCTTACCCACTGAGCCATCTCACCAGCCCATGCAATTCTTAAAATACAAAGTTTACATGGACTTTGTTGTTTGAGTTACCAATATGATCTTTTTCTCATTTGTTATAAAGCTATGTCCATTTTTAGTACAATTTTAGGTTCAATTTGATGGTACCCACTGAGGAGTTATATGAAGGCTACATTGAGTACTTTTTCTTCCCAGGGATTATCATCTTACAAATTATTATGCCCCAATAATGTATTTAAGTATGAAAGTTCAACTGGGGTAAAGAATATAAGTAACAGCATTATTATTATTATTATTATTATTATTATTATTATTATTTGTGGAACTATACTAAAATACCTTTTAAAAACAGCAATATTGCTGGGCAGTGGTGGCACACGACTCTAATCCCAGTACTTGGGAGCCTGAGGTAGGCGGATTTCTGAGTTTGAGGCCAGCCTGGTCTACAGAGTGAGTTCTAGACAGGGGTACACAGAGAAATCCTGTCTCGAAAAACAAAACAAATAAAAAAAACCCACAGCATTACTGTAAGAATATAGTAATAAGTTTTTTTTTTTTTTTGAAGCATTTTGGTATCTCCTATGTTTTAGAGCTGTGTCCTCAGTTTTACTTAGGTACTTTTTTCCCCATGATAAATTAATGCATGCATATTAATAGAAGGCAGAAATAAATAGTTCCTACTTATGACTAACCTCTCATAGAGCTAAGGGATAGTCTTTCAACTATTTTATGTGTGATGCTTTTGTCTAGTAAAACTTGGAACACAGGGTAAATATTTTGGTTTGGAGTTGAGTCATCCTAATTTCTCATACAAATGGCCAGTCAGTATATTACAGTCTGAATTCTAAATACCAGTTGTTTTATCCGTTTATCAAAAATGGATCAGAAGACACTTTAAGAGCAAAAGATCGATGTAACTTTAATTTTTTTCAAACATCTATGTGATGGTTTTGTATATACTTTGCCCGGGGAGTGGTACTGTTATAAGGTCTGGCCCTGTCGGAGTAGATATGGCCTTGTTGGAGTAGGTGTGTCAGTCTGGGTGTGGGTTTTTTCTTTTTTAAAGATTGATTGATTGATTGATTGATTATATGTAAGTACACTGTAGCTGTCTTCAGACACTCCAGAAGAGGGTGTCAGATCTTGTTATGGATGGTTGTGAGCCACCATGTGGTTGCTGGGATTTGAACTCAGGACCTTTGGAAGAGCAGTCAGTGCTCTTAACCACTGAGCCATCTCTCCAGTTCTGAGTGTGGGTTTTAAGACCCTCATCCTAGCACTGTGGAAGCCAGTATTCTGCTAGCAGCCTTAAGATAAAGAGATAGAACTCTTAGGTCTGCCTGTACTGTGCTTGCCTGGATGCTGCCATGACCTGCCTTGATGATAATAGAATGAATTTCTGAACCTGTAAGCCAGTACCAATTAAATGTTGTCCTTTATAAGACTTGCATTGGTCTTAGTGTCTGTTCACAGAAGTAAAACCCTAACTAAGACAGCCTGTTTTTAATGATGGTTCTTAAATGCTTTAACGTCCCTTGTAGCCCACCACCTACCAGAGGTAGTGGAAAAGAAAGGAGGGGGGGGGGATGCAGGGGGAGGGGAGTGGACCTGTTTAGAAAGGTTCTTTGGAACAACTCCCATCTGTGTTGTCTGGACATTAGTAGTTTAGTTCACAGG
This sequence comes from Mus pahari, assembly GCF_900095145.1. NCBI lineage: Eukaryota > Metazoa > Chordata > Mammalia > Rodentia > Muridae > Mus > Mus pahari. The sequence goes on from NC_034595.1 coordinate 60,615,344, forward strand.
TTAACATCAGCAGCTTGATCCACTTGCAAACACTACAGATACATTAGCAGTCCAGTTTGGTCGAGTTGGGTTAGCAAACATAAATCAGCTGTGGTGGCACTACCTAGGAGAGACATCAGGCCTCAGGCCCAGCACCTGTCAGCTGGAGGATCTGGGGAGGGATACCAGGAAAAGTTTGTGCTTCTCTCAGCTAATTGAAGATCAGTGAAGATGTGAGACCAACAAGAATTGCACAACTAGCTCTATAAACAACCCTAGCTCAGCCTCCATCACTGTCACTGTCCATTGAGTCCTATTTATATCCCTCCAAATATCACGTGTCCTCCATTGGTCTTGCCTCAGCACATGTCTTATCTCAGCATGTCAGTCTGTTTCAGCTGACATCATTCTGCCAATTAGCCTGAGTGAGGAAGTAGCAAGAAACTGCAGCTCACCACCAGAAAAATTTTGGTGTATTTCTATGGAGTTCTGACAAATGCAGCTCAATGATACATTGTAAGGCAGAGCAATACATGCATGTTGTTAACAAAGAATCCTTCTTTACGTGTCCTTCCACATGCTTGCTTTAGCAGAACATCCTTTCTCCTGTGTCTGCTTTAGCAAAACATTCTGTCTTGAGTCTGCCTTAGCCTTTCATCTGTGTCTACTTCAGAAAAACACTCCTTCATGTGTTTGCCCCAGCAAAACACCATCCAACACAACTGACTTTTCCAAAGAACCTTTAAATTTCCACTTCAGTTCCGCCAGAAAGGAAATTAGACACACACAATAATAGATGCATTTCTTTTCATATTTTATGTTTTAGAAGTACTAAAAGATAAATAGAAAATACAGTACTATGAAAAGCACAGAGAAGAAGCTGTTTTCCCATCATCTATCTGCTTTACTCCAACTTAAACACTGGTATATAAAGTGATGACTTTAGAATTTTAATGTTGTGGGTTATACTTGTGGAATGAGAGTCCCTTCTATTTATTTATTTATTTATTTATTTAAGCTTGATTAGATAGTAAGATATAGGCATGAAATTATGCTCCCACCAGCTTTCTCACCTCTAGAAGATTCTGTGCATGTTACTTTGTGTATCTGTCTTCTCAACTGGTATATATGTACCCTTAAGACAGACACTGTCTGTATCTTATATCTAAACAGAAAATTACTCTGTCATTTGGTTAAGCAGCATTTATTAAGCAATGTAGAATTATGAAATAATAGAATCTTTGAGTTAAGTTGATTTGGGGTTTTGGTTTTTGAGTTTCATGATCTCCAGACTATTGTTTGCTGCCTATGAATGTATTAATGTGTAGATATTTGGATTTCTTCACTTTAAGTCACACTAATTCACATCTCACCAAAGTTATCAAAGAATAATTTTTTGTGTGTCAATGCTACCATAATTTATTTCCAATAATAAAAGAAACATTGATTTACACCATCATTAAATTGAGTACATGTATACATTCCAATTTGCCAGAGGCACATATACCTTCTTAAGGCTGTCTAACTGCATTATTGTCTTGAGTGCTGGAAATCAGTTGAATATGCAGAGTGTTTGCTCTTCCACTAAGCTCTACGTCTACCTTTAACATTGTTTTGTTTGGTTCTTAAGAATTAATATAGTTTCATTTTATGTGCATGAGTGTTTCCTGCAAGTAAGTGTATCATGTGCATATATACCACACAGAAGCCTGAGAAGGGCAATGGCTCCTACAGAAGTAGAGTTACATGCCAAAGGTGGTGGCGCACGCCTTTAATCCCAGCGCTCAGGAGGCAGAGGCAGGTGGATTTCTGAGTTCAAGGCCAGCCTGGTCTACAAAGTGAGTTCCAGGACAGCCATGGCTGCACAGAGAAACCCTCCCGGGGGTGGGGGGGGAAGTAGAGTACAATGAATGCCAGAATGTACATACCCAGGTCCTCTAGAAGAACAGTGTTCTTATCCACTGAGGATCTCTGCAGCTTACTTTAATACTGTTCTAATTCTCCTACATAGTTGAATGATATGAAATACAAATAATCTGTAGATAGAAGTTAACCAAATAGCATGAGAATAAAATACCATTACAGAATAAATGATATGCAGCATGCGCTATAATACAAAAATATGTTACTGATAATCATCATGAACTGTTGGCATATAAAATTGTTTTGTTAACCACAGTTCTTTCACATTACTTTTTTGCTTTTTATTTTCTTGAGAGGATACACTAATTCTGAAACAGATAAAAATTTTTAGGTTCATTTTCTTACAATCTGACTACTTCCTTAAGATAATTGATACTTATGAAACTTAAACTTCAGTCAGATTTTTTTATGCTTGCCCAATTTCAATTTAAACTTCAAAATTAATTTTATTTTTTATCAGATGTACTATAAACTTTTGTAGACATAAATATATGTTCCTTAATTGTTATTGCTGAACAGCACAGACTTTTTTGTATCTTATTCTATGAATGACTCTATTAACATACCTACACTGAGGACAAGTATATATAATTTGGCCTTGTATATAATTTCTGTTTTCTCTCATCTCTTTTATACTGAAAATTAATCTTGATTACAATGTTTTTTGTTTGTTTATTTATTTGTTTTTGAGACTTTGTCTCAATATCTATGCAGTCCCAGGTGTCTTAGAACTCAGTACATAGTTCAGGCTGATTTTGAACTCATAGGGATAAACCTGCCTCTGCCTCTCAAGTGCTGAGATTAAAGGCATGTGCCAGCATGCCTGACTACCAGAATATTCTACTTAGTGAAAAGTTTTAGAATGTCAAAGCCTTCTTTATAATGTTATACCCAGGCTAATAGCTTTCTAACATAGCTTAAAAATTATAGAAAACAATAGAAACCTAAAATCCTCTTTTGATGGAAGTTATATTTTGTATAAAATTATGCACGTTACTTTTTGCAGATGTGTCTTGCTGAATCAGGCCTCTCTTATCCCTGCCATCGATTAACTGTGGGAAGAAGAACTTCACCTGTACAGACCCGTGAGCAATCAGAAGAGGTAAGCCTATTTTCCAGCTTTTCATTGAACTGAAGGCATATATCCTCCACTCAACTGCACACTTCCTGTTCTTTTTTCCTCCACAGCAATGAATTTGTAATGTTAATGTAGCATGAATGATGTCACAGTCAAATTTTGAAGGCAGAAACTTTCCATGCAGAATTATTACTAATGTTTCTTGTTCTGTTAATTTCACATTTCAACATACAGATTTCATATAAGTTATCTTTTTAGATGATTTTTACATGGAATTGTCAATTTAACAAAGCGATTTTTTTTAACCTATATAATTTAGTGACTTTATTGGAATTGAGCTTCAAGGTTCTATAACTTTAAATTAGACAATTTTATACTTATAGCAAGGTACTCAAAATCAAAGCTGACAGATGACTTATTCATTGAGAGCAGTACACACAGACTCTAAAGAATAATAACAAAAAGAAGAAAAGATAGGGTATACTTTATATTTGCTTTGTAGGTCTGTGTGTATATGGGCTATAAGATATTAAAAGGCATTGTCTTAATTCTTTCCCATAATTATAGATAATATTTCCTTGCCTAACTTTGATATTGGTCTTAAGAGGCTGGGAAAGAAATCATGAGTATTATGATTTATTGTGTCATATACTGTAAAGTTTAAAAGCAAGGCTTAAAAGCATACAACACTGCCAGGGGCCATATCTGGCAGGGTAAGGTACTAGGGAGGGACATAGCATCTGACTTAGGCCAAAGACTGATGACCTCTTACAACTCTTTACTACTGTTCTAGAGGTCAGAAGCCATTGGCTTCTGGCAATTTAACTCTCACTGTTCTGTTCTGGGACCAAAAGCTGATAACTTTTGGCAATTTTACAGAGAAAAAGAAAGTTGTGCACCGCACACACACACACACACACACACACACACACACACTTTGGCTGGGCCCAACCACGTGATCCATCATTTTCATATGTCACATGTGTGTTTATATACATATGCATATACCTACATACACATATATATGTACATACAGTCATTCATATATATATATATATATATATATATATATATATATACACACATACATATACATATACACACACATACATACATACATATATATGTATGTATATAATGTATATATACACACATTTGATGGATAGGGCTGAGCCCAAAATGCCACAGATACAAATTTGGTGAATGGGATAGAGCCTCAAATGCTGTATTTTATTTCTTTTTTATGACTTTCTTATTCCTTCTCAGACAAAAGTTCTTTATAAAATTACCTTTAGATAAAATGTTACAGAAAAGGAGAATTACAGAAGGATGACAATATTAAGTTCAAAGCATCGTTTCATTCTATAAGGTCATTATAAGTTCAAAGCACCAAGGTATTTTATATTATTTGTGACCATTGTGAAGGGTGTTGTTTCCCTAATTTCTTTCTCATCCTGTTTATCCTGTGTGTAGAGAAAGGCCATTGATTTGTTTGGGTTAA
>NC_034595.1:60619835-60699775 GCF_900095145.1 Mus pahari
AGGGGGAGTGGGTGGGTAGGTGAACAGGGTGTGTGGGGGAGAGAGTATAGGGGACTTTGGGGATAGCCTTTAAAATGTAAATGAAGTAAATACCTAATAAAAATTGGAAAAAAAATCAATTAAAAATTAAATTAATTTTAAAAATGTTCAAAGCAACAGTTTAATATGCCTTTGTTTTAGCAGTGCACACCTGTGGCTTTATCCTTGTACTTGATCTGGAATGAATGTTTTTCCTTCATCATAAATTTGTCCCATGCCAACCAAGGATGTTAAGAAATACTTCTGGGGCTGGTGAGATGGCTCAGGGTTTTAGAGAACTGACTGCTTTTCTAGAGGTCATGAGTTCAAATCTCAGCAACCACATGGTGGCTCACAACCATTCATAATGAGAAATAAACAAACAAACAAAAAACCCTATGGGCCAGATCAAGTAGGGGCCTGGAGCGAGCTGGGGCTTGGAGCAGGAGGGAAAAGGGAAGGGAAAAAAAGAAGAAGAAATATTTCTGTTATCGTTGCACTTAAGAGCCAAACCATGCCACACCTGTAGACATGGCATTTCCCATTGACCAGATAAGAAGACTAAGATGTGGAAAATCCTAACAAATAAAGGTCCGAGGGCTCGGAGGAAAAAAAAAAATTGTCCTAAGCCTATGTGTCTTTGTAGTATAATTCATGCGAGTTCATTGTTTTTCTTATAATGCAGCCTTTACTTACTATTCTATGCGGAGTGGACATATTTTATTCTTTATTCTAACTACTTCATCTTTCTGACAAAACAACTAAAATCATTTTCTTAAACTTTCTTCCTAAAATTATTTGTATCAAATTAGGAACTCTGAAGTCATTAATTTATCTAAACAGCATTACTTTATGGAAGTTCATCTTCATGTTAATCTGCAGGAAATTTGCCCAATAGGGTGGGCTGATGCCCAGGAATCATTAGGCTATGTAATAATGGCAGGAAATCTTATCAGCCATGAGAAGCCAATCCTAGGCCGAAGTCTTTAGAGCCATGCCTCTCCAGAGGTCACCCATCATAGGCATGCAGAATGGTGGGCCGTCTCCAGGAAAACTCACTTGTTTGCCCCAGCTTAGTAGGAGGATTATTCAGACATAAAATCCTTGAGGAAGTACTGAATTAGAAAGCTGTAAAAATTTTTTCCTATATTTTTATTTTAAATGCATGGGTGTTTGTCTGCATGCATATGCACTATGTGCATGTAGTGCCTGCGGGCGCAGGAAGGAGTCTGATCCACTGAGATAGGTATTACGGGAGGTTGTCAGGTGCTGTGTGAGTGCTGAAAATCAAACCAAGTTCCTCTGGAAGAACAGCTAGAATGTGAGCCATTTCTCCAGTTTCTGGGATGCATTAAATTTGAAATAAGATTTAAATCAAATTGAAATAACAGACCAAAAGAAAATCTACAGTGAATCTTTTAGGGCAGGGTGGTTCTCAACCTGTGGCTTATGACTTTGTGGATTTTAGGACTTAAGTAATGATCCTTTCACTGGGATTGCATATCAGATATCCTGCATGTCATTTCTTTGTATTATGACTCACAACTGTAGCAAAATTACAGTTAAAAAGCAGCAACAATATAATTTTATGGTTGGAGGTCACCACAATATGAGGAACTGCATTAAAGGGTCTCATCATTAGGAAGATTGAGAACCACTGCTTTAAGAGATAAAGTAAAAGTTTTTATGTGTAAGGAAAAAAAGATTAAAAAAGAACATCTATATAGACTGCATTCTGGTTACTAAGATCTGCTTTGTGAATGGATCTTCTTTTCATAAAACCATGAAAGAGATAATAGAAATTCATTCAAAGTTTATATACAGCTATTTAGGAGAAAATTGTAGATATATGTGTTTGGTACCATTTGAGATTTTAAGTATCCATTAGTGATCCTGGAACATGTATGATGGACCTGTTGTCCTTTGAACACACACACACAGAGAGAGAGAGAGAGAGAGAGAGAGAGAGAGAGAGAGAGAGAGAGAGAGAGAGATAGTTATTTAGCCTAAAAAAAATACAGACTCAAAAAAAAAAAAATCTCAAGACTGAATAATAAAAGAAAATTCTACATGCCTACCACCAGTTGAACCAGCACTATTTGTTGAAAATGCTATTATCTTTTTTCCACTGTATGGTTTTGATTTCTTTGTCAAAGATCAAGTGATCATAAGTATGTGGGTTTATTTCTGGGTCTTCAATTCTATTCTGTTGATCTTCCTGCCTGTCTCTGTACCAATACCTATGATTTTTATCACTATTAGTCTGTAGTACAGCTTGAGGTCAGGAATGGTGATTCCCCCAGAATGGTTTTCACTATCCTGGCTTTTCTTGTTATTCCAGATATATTTGAGTATTGCTTTTTTTTTTTCTTTTCTTTTTTTTAAAATTTATTTATTTATTATATGTAAGTACACTGTAGCTGTCCTCAGATACTCCAGAAGAGGGCGTCAGATCTTGTTACGGATGGTTGTGAGCCACCATGTGGTTGCTGGGATTTGAACTCCAGACCTTCGGAAGAGCAGTCGGGTGCTCTTACCCGCCGAGCCATCTCACCAGCCCAAGTATTGCTCTTTTTTTTTTTTTATCTCTGTGAAGAACTGAGTTGGAATTTTGATGGGGATTGTAGTGAGTCTGTAGGTTGCTTTTGGTAAAACAGCTGCTTTAACTATGTTAATCCTGCCAATCCATGAGCATTGGAGATCTTTCTATCTTCTGAGATCTTCTTCAATTTCTTTCTTCAGAGACTCGAAGTTCTTGTCATACAGATCTTTTCATCCACTCTTATCTCCTTGTACAAGGCTCAAGTCCAGTTGTATCAGGGACTGTCACATAAAACCAGATATGCTGATTCTAATAGAAGAGAGAGTGGGAAAGAACCTTAAATACATTGGCGCAGGGGAAATTTTCTTGAACAGAACACCAATGGCTCATGAAAAGATCAACAATTGACAAATAGGACCTCATAAAATTGAAAAGCTTCTGTGAGGCAAAAGACACTGTCAGTGGGACAAAATGGCAGCCCACAGATTGGGAAAAGATCTTTACCAACCAAAGTATATAGAGAACTCAAGAAGTTAGACTCCAGAGAACCAAATAATCCTATTAAAAAATGGGGTATAGAGTTATACAACAACTTCTCAACTGAGGAATCTCAAATGACTGAGAAGCACTTAAAGAAATATTCAACATCCTTAGTCATCAGGGAAATGCAAATCAAAACAACCCTGAGATTCCACCTCATACCAATCTGAATGACTTAGATCAAAAACGCAGGTGACAGCAGATGCTGGTGAGGATATGGAGAAAGATGAATACTCTTCCATTGCCACTGGGACTGCAAGCTGGTAAAACCACTTTGGAAATCAATCTGGCAGTTCCTCAGAAAATGGGAAATAGTTCTACCTGAAGACCCAGCTATACCACTACATAGTGAATTTATAGCTTACGTTGCATGAGACCCCTTTTAGCACCTTCACACACACACACACACACACACACACACATTCAAATCAAATAACCTCTTCCTGATATTACAACAGACATATATGCTACTCAGACATAATCAAGCACCTAAAAATGAACTCATAAGTTTACCGAAAGCTTGAGAGTGAGTATTTCTAGTTTTAAAACTTGGTAAGGAGAACATAAGAGTCACAAGGTAGATGTTTATGGCATTGCACCAGAGGTAAACATGTTATGGAGTCAGTTGTGTCCTCATCATCTTGTGGGGTTTTTGTTATTTATTTATTTTTTTTCCCGAGACAGGGTTTCTCTGTATAGCCCTGGCTGTCCTGGAACTCACTCTGTAGACCAGGCTGGCCTTGAACTCAGAAATCTGCCTGCCTCTACCTCCCAAGTGCTGGGATTAAAGGTGTGCGCCACCACTGCCCGGCTGTCATCTTGTTTTTAATGCTTATCCTAGTCATTATATATAAACTTGTTAGCCATGCTCTGTCCAACAACCCATCTCCTTATACATATTAATTCCCATCAGTGCCCAATCCTAGTGTAATACCCGTTATACTGCACACTGGTTAAATAGTTCTTTGAAAGTATCCCAGTTGATACTTTCAAACTGGGTTTGCTTTTTATGAACTCAACGTTCATGTGTTTGACAAGCTCACACCATTTATTTCTTTCCTATTTGGACAACTTTTATTTCTTTCATAGGTTAGGATTTTTATGAACTCTCGCTTTTCACCATTTTAAAAATACTTATTTTTATGTCATCATTAACCTTACTATCTGCATTGGTTAATTTAGAGGTTTATTCACTATCTGAGTTTGTATTTTATCCATTATTTTGGATCTACTACTTCTAACTATTGTAATAATGATATATCAGGCATAGGTCTTTCTTGTTTTTTGTTTTGTTTTGTTTTGTTTTTGTTTTTCCTCATTTCCAGCTCTATTAGTCTTTTCTCAGTTCATCTTAAAACTAAACAAAACTGACAACAAAAAACTGCAGATGGCTCAACAGGAAAAGGTCTTTGCTACTAAGCCTAACAACTTGAGTTTTATCCCTGAGACCCACACAGTAGAAATAGAGAATCAGCTCCTAGAAGTTTTCTTCTGACTTCTCTATGTGAACTGTGGCACATATGGCTTGGCATGCATGTGTACACACACACACACACACACACACACACACCACATCAAATTAAATAAATCCTACAAATCTAGCTCCCCTCAAATGAAATCTTTTCTTTTTCAGTAAGCTACACTAGAAAATTCTCTACTTCCTTATCTTCTATTGAATTTATTCACCACTGGCTTCTTACCATATGACTAAAATTGAATCCATCTATTGAAGTTAGGTTATATTAATAATTTTTGTAAGGTAGCATGTTATGTCCTGTCCTTGAATTTTCACAGAACTTTAGGTATTTGAATTAGTCACATATTGCAATTACAGTGTTCTGTGTACTGTACAGTGAAGACAGATTCATGAGCAATATTATATGGTATGTAGCTCTAACTCTTTTGATTATAAATTAAGGTTTCTTTGGTTGGTTGTGGGCTTTTTTTCATAGTTACCTTTTTAAGGTAAATGTAACTTTTAAAAATTAAGCTTCAAAAATCTGTGTACACAGATAAGTATAGGCCACAGCCACAGCAAAATCTCTCCTTTCAAGAGATAGAGAGAAAACCATTATCGAAAACCACAACAAATCAAAAGAATCACAGAGATCAAGTGGCCTTGTGGAGCCCAGTCCCAACTGATCCATCCCCACAAGGACTCCTTATACCTCAGGGGCCAGAGTGGAAGACAATTGAAAGATGAGTGTCAGAGGAACAGGGATTTTCTGTGAGAATTTTGTCTCCTTGAAATATCAGAGAATTTACAGCAATGTTGTACATGGCTGCCTAAACAAGACGTGAGTGAGGATGATACCAGGTGACATGCTAACAGGAAAGGGGAAATCTCATGGAGCTTCAACCCTAGACCAAGAACTCTAAGCAAATAAGGAACGCCATCTTCTCAGGAAAGAGCACCCAAATAGTTTATCCAATATCAAGTGCTCAACTCTGAAATCATATTCATATAAGTAACAGATGGATTCATTGATTTTATTCATGTATTTAAGAATGCATATCTATATATGTAGCAATAAGAATTCATGAATATGAGAGAGAGAGAGAGAGAGAGAGAGAGAGAGAGCGAGCGAGAGACAGAGACAGAGACAGAGAGACAGAGAGAGCGAGAGTGGGAACATGTATAAAACCAGTGAGGGGGTAGATGGGAAAGGCTGGAGGAAAGAAAGGGAGGGGGAAATGATGTAATTATTTTTAATTTCAAATAAATTTTTCTTGAAAAGCTTTTTTTTATATACAGTATATTCTGATCAGCTTCACCTCCAATCCCTAGATCCTTCTCATCTACTGAACTTCACACTTTCTTTCTCTTTAAAAATTAAAAAGTAAACAACAAAAACAAACAAAACAAGAAACACAAGCACAGCCAACAAAATGGAAGTCACAATATATAAAAAAAGAACACTAAGACAAAAGATGCCTAAGCAAAGTAATCTTGAGACAAAAGGTCTATAAATTAGTATTGACTATCTATGTCTGTCCATGAGGTCTACCCTAAAGTGTGGTTGGTATATCCACTGAAACTCTATTGGAGAAAACTGTTTTTCTTTCCAAATGGGTTCCAATTGCAGATAGCTTCTTGGTTTGAATGAGAGCCTGTGACCCCTCACAATGCTGGGGCTCTGGCTTGAACATGTTCAGACACTGTGCATACATTCTTCTTTGGTGTCTCTGCATATATGCATAATTTCTGCTGTATCTGGAGGACATGGTTTCCTCTATCACCCCTTACTCTTAGAATCAGTCCATGTCCTCTTTGGAGTAGACTTCTCAGCTCTGAGGGGGAGGTTTTGATGAAGAGATCCCATTCAGGACTGAGTGTTCCAGGGTCTCTCACTCTTTGCACATTTTGTTCAGTTATCATCTCTGTTTTAATTCCCATTCAAGATGAAGTTTCTCTGATGATAGCTGAATGAAGCACTGATCTTTAGGTATAGCAGAATGTTATTATGAGTCATTTTATTGCTATGTCTCTTTAGCAGAACAGTAGTGTCCTCTAGGCCCAGGGCTTATTTGGTCTCAAGTTTTTGTCCATCTTAACAGTGTCAGGCATAAGTTCCATCTAACAAGAGAGGACTCAAAATCCAATCTCTGCTACACCCAGAATCCACCATTCAGTTTGCTTTTCTTAATTCCGTAGTTTTAAATATCAAGTTCTTTGCTAGATTTTTCCCAGATAGTGTGCAACTCTTCTCAGTACCAGTGTTTCCAAATGTGTTCTGCAGCATTGAAATCTGTCTTTGAGTCTGCATTACATACACATACTGTGTGGTGCTTTGATGTCTAAATCACATAATAAGTTTTCTGCCAAAGGGAACATCTGCTTCACTTTGTTTTGTTTTAATGCTAAGTATTAGTTCTAAATTTTTATTTCAAACAACTTGGCCATCATCTCCTCCTGGAAGTTTTCCTGATCTACTTGATAGCCTTAAATATCTGTTTTATAACACTCATGGCTCAGCATTGTAATTGTCTTCATAAATCATATACTGCTGCGTGTTTTCTTTTGAATGAATTTAGAGAATGTAATGGAGATTTGCAAAGTGAACAAGTTAATAGAACAGACAAAACATAATCTAAAATTTTCTTAGTTATTTTTAAAATCTTAATAAATTCTCAAGATTCAAAGAATTTTATTGCAACTGTAACAGATACCAAAAGATTATCTATTCTCATCAGCAAATATTAATTGGGGGAAAAGATTGTTTATCTCATTTTTTTTTTTTTTTAAGAAAAGAGCTTTTCCTAACCTGTTAGGTAGCTGATAAGAAAATGTGAAGAGATTGGTAGTTCCTTATACATAATTAAGCAGCTCATTCTTGCAGATACTTCAATAATTCATATTTGAAATATACTTTTTTTTCAATAAAATTGGCTTTTTAGATACCTCCATTTAAAGATGTTGTATTTGTATTATTTCATTTTCCGAGATTCTAAGGAAATTCCATGCTTTGTGTAAAAACTATATACTGTGTCATAGAGAAAATTAAGCCATTGTTTATGAAGTGAGGCTCTGTTTTTTGAGGAAGTGGTATTAAAGACTCCTTTTGGAGAAACACCGTAGATATAAGACAATAAGAGAAATGAAGTAAAAATTAAAGAAAGAAAAGAAAAGAAAGCAATGTATATGGGATATTGCTTACTCCCAGTTTTCTGTGTTCCTCAACCTTCATTCGTAATCTGATGCTTCTTGGAGCGGTAAATATTACTCAGCAAAGCTAGTGAGAGTAGTGTGGATGTTTTCAGTTTAATCCTCGGTACCTTTTTACTTGCCTATGAATCTGACTATACACGGGAAAGGAACATGCAGCCTACCTTGCAGATTCTGTCCTTGCGCTTCTTTACGCCTCAAAGTTTAGGCAGCTTCGTGTTAGAGATACTTGACTGGATGAAACACATGGGGAATCAAAAGCGTCTTATACAGTGGTTTTCAGGTTTTCTAGTGCAGCAACCCTTTCCTCATGTTGTGGTGACACCAAGCATGACATTTATTTCATTGCTACTTCATAACTGTAAGTTTGCTACTGTTGTAAATTGTAACTATCTGATATGCAGAAGGCGACCCCTGTGAAAAAGTCATTGAACCACCAGGCTGAGAAACACTGATTTTATAGTAGATGTTCATCTTAGTGTATTGTTTTGAAGAGGATCTCTACCAATTTGCTTCAAAATGGACACGAGGATCTGAGGTTATAGGTTCTTGAAACCGTGTCTGAGGACCTGAGTTCCATCCCTGGCACCCACATGGGAGGGAGGGGGAAAAGGAGGGAGGGAGAGAGAGAGAGAGAGAGAGAGAGAGAGAGAGAGAGAGAGAGAGAGCGCTAACTTTCAAATATTTTTTCTTTCTGACTTCCACATGTGCACCATGGTACATGCATGTACATATACACACATAGATAAACAGATAGACGGATGATTCTTTTTAATGGAAAAGAGTTTTGAATTTTAAAAAATGAGATACTTTAAACCAGGGGGAGATCTTGACTTTGTAGAACAAAATTCTAAGGCTAATTAGGATGCATACAATCCTAATCATTACTTTTACATATTAAAAAGTAAGGCTTTTATAATGAATAGTAGAATCTTAAAATGTTTCAGCAGTTCTTTTAAATGTGTCCTCAGTCTGTTAAATGGATACAAAGAAGAACGGGCAGGGTGGCAACATTTTTCAGTGAATAAAGACAATTGCTGCCACATCTACCACTCAGGTGTATGCACACACACACTCTACCTCTACACACAATATTAACTTTAATTTTAAGTTAAACTCTTATGTTAAATAGTTTCTAGTATATTATAACTTAAGTACATAGCACCGTATTTTAGAAGGTAAAAAAATTATTTCCTGAATAATTTTTGTGGGCCATTTGTAGAACAAAGCATTGCCATTTAGCCAATTGCTGTGCTTGGACCTTCATCTTAGACAAGACCTAAACATTTATTGGTACTCATTACCCAGTTCAAATGTCTTCAATCTTAACATTTTAGAATAGTATCTTAATCTAGAGAATAGCAGACAGGTTTTTATTTTGAAGCTGATATTTTTAATATGTTAAACTTCGACATGTTGTTGATACAGAGTAAGTAGGATATGTTTATCAGTGGCAGTCACATAGTAAATCCTCAATAACAGCCTACTGAATTAAAACATGCTACTATTTTACATGTTTTAGTAGCCTTCAATTTACATTGAACTTTCATACATGTCTGTTTTATGTATCTCCTAATGACACTGTAAGGATAAGATACCAATGTCTGTCTTACTGAGAATTACTGCAGTCAGGAAATGACAAGTCTGAATGCTGCCTTGTTTCTGCTTTCCAGATTCACATAGTGTGTGCCTTTCGAGAGACTCACAGCTTAAATTTGTCTGAGTTTCTAGTTGTACCCATTGGTCATTTATTTGTGTACTATACACTAGTATACCACAGAAATCTCTATCTTTGTTGAGCTTGTAACTGCCCTTCATTTTGTTTAGAAATGTTTGTGAGCTTTAAAATGAAAAGTTTTAAATTAAAAAAAATAAGCTTTACTTTAGTAGATAGTTTCATACTTGGAAGTTTTTATTTTATTGCAGTTATATAACTTTAGAATTTTATATGTTAAAATCAATCTCAATCTAATTAGGACTTTCCTTAAATAGCAAAGCACGGATGTTCATATGGTTAGTGATAGTGATGGAGATGACTTTGAAGATGCTTCAGAATTTGGAGTCGATGACGGAGAAGTATTTGGCATGGCATCATCTACCCTGAGAAAATCTCCAATGAGTGAGTATTTGTAGCTCTTTGGGACAAGCATCATAATTCTCCCTTCTAGAATTAAACCTACGAAGAATAGTGGACTTTAAAACCCCTTTCTGTAAGTTTAGAAATAGACTTGCTTCATTAGAACTATACTCTTTTGAATTCTGATTTTTTACTAAGCCTCCAGATTTTCAAAACACTTGTAAAAATGACAAAAGTGTGTAGTAAACATTTCAGTGTATAATTAGTTTCAGTTCTATTTATTTTTTTCTTGAAAGTTGATTGACAAACAGCGTACTTTCTGTAGTACTTGTTCACCATTTCTCAGAGATGTCAGTGTGAAGATGAATAGTAATATTACCATTACCATTAACAAAGTAGAATATATGTGCTATCTTTCTCATTTTCACTTATGAGATGCATGATAGAGAATAAGAAAGGATGCTATATGCAAAATGATTTCTAACGTAAATCCTTTTTGTGGCCTATTCACTTGGTAAAATTGCGCCTACTTTTGACAGAAATTGATATAATAGTTACATAAATTTGGCAATTTTCCAATTAGGAAATTCTTTTAAAAATATTATATAATTTAATCACAAGATATCTATATTAAGAAAATTGAAATCCTAGTTGACACTGACATTTAAATTATTTAGATGCCTAATAGGATTGTATCTATTCATTGGAATTTTCTTAATGATTCTTTTTTATTCTGCTTAATAAAATCTACTAATGTATATTAAAAATGTCCCGTCAGATATATCGCAGAAGCTAAACTTAATTTTATTTCCTCCTTATTGATTAAATATATTTCTTATATGTGGGATTAGATGTTATGTGGTTTGTTTTTTGTGTCTATTTGTTTTGTTTTTTTTGTTTTTGTTTTTTCTTTTGTTTGTTTTTTAGTGCCAGAAAACGCAGAAAATGAAGGAGATGCCTTATTACAATTTACAGCAGAGTTTTCTTCAAGGTAGGGTTAGGATATTAACTATAAAATTAATGTTTTCTTATACTACTGTGATTCTTTTTTTTTTTTTTTGGTGTAATTTTAATTAGAAATTGTTTAACATTTCTCCATAGAGTATTCAAAGGATTTCTATATCAATTCATACAGTACTAGTAGAGAAAGACATACTATTCAGTGTGATATAATTACCAAACCATTTGTGGCAATGCAGAAATGTAGTTTATCCCTGTATCTTTATAAAAAGGACAAGGATATATCATACTAATTTTTAGTATATTCTGGAACAAACAAAAAGCATTTACTCAATAGTAAATTAAAAGATAATTAAAATGTAATGTAAGTGAATTTTTCTTTTAACTTTTGTTTTTGGACTTTTTAGCATTTCTTTTTAAGACTTTTCATAAGTTTTTAATATATTTTGGAGTTTACTGAAGTATATAAAGATAATGTTTAATTTTCAGTCTGATATAAATGATATTCCTCTTTTAGTGTTAATACTATACTATGGAAACATAAGAATCAGCCTTCTTCTTCTGTGATAGTATTACCAAATAAATTAATTAAAATGAGGAAAAAGTTAATGTAACTCCAAAGTCTAACAAAATTAATTAGCCAAGAAGTGCTTCCTGTGCCATAGTTTCTTATTTTTAAAAATTCCAGTGTTCTAATATATTTGTACAGACCAAGAAGAATTTTTAAAATTCACAGATGTCATTCAGACATTAAAACAGGTTAATTGGGTTTTGGTCTGTATTAGATATTAGCCACAACATTTACTTATCAGTCATTTAATTCAATTCGTATGACTTTGGTATGAATTTCAAACATTTCTTTATTAATATACATAATTTTTCCTATAGATATGGTGACTGCCATCCTGTATTTTTTATTGGCTCATTAGAAGCTGCTTTCCAAGAGGCCTTCTATGTGAAAGCCCGAGACGTGAGTACAGTTTTTTGTATTCTTGTACTGTATTTTTTACCCCCTGATATGAGACTGTTTAATATTTTTTTACAATCTTTAAGATTGAAGTCTTGATTTTGTTTACATTCTTCTGCTAACCTAATCTTCATCAAGATGCCCATCTCGATTGGGGCATTATATGTTGTCTTTTGCCTTCTCAGAGAGACTTGTAACCTGGGTCATATTGGAGTTGTTGGACATGCTTATAAGGAGCTAGGCTGTATGTTCATATTGTCAGTTTTATGAATGAAAACTTCCTGATAGAGATTTATTCTTAGACCTTTTCCAAAGTGCTTTTTCCTTTTGAGTAGCCCTCATGTATCTGTGAAAACTATATCCCAATGCCCCCAGTGCATGTCTAAAATCTTACAGGGCCAAGTATACAGATTCAGCATCCTTAACCTAAAAATCATAATCCATCCTGCTCCAAAGTACAAATTGTTTCAGCCACATGAGTCTCAAAACTTGAATTTCCAGTATTTGAATTAGGGACAATCAAACAAGAAAGACTATGCAAACATTCCAAAGTCTAAAAGAATTAAACATCTTCTGCCATACTTCTGTCCCAAGCACTTTACATAATAACTCCCTATTCATACAGTTCTAGGATGAGGTGAGAGGTTGATGTTTTGTTTTGCTTTTTTGTTGGGGGGGGGCAGGGTTGCTGTACTTGTTTTGTCATGGAATTTTTCTTTGTGATTTGATGGTTTTTGTTTGTTTGTTTTGGCTATTCTGTGAATTGGGCCTACTTGCTGTAAGGCCTACTGTCTGGATTGGAGCCCCAGCAACACCTCTGACCCCTTTAGCTTTTAACTTCCAGAAAGGATCTCACTGAGTTATCAAACTGCCCTCAGCTCACTCTTGTTGCCTAAGCTGACCTTAAGCTATCTTCTCCCACCTTCGTTTGATTCTGATTAAAGACGCTAAGAGAAATAAAAAGAAAAAAAAAAAAAAGACGCTAAGAGAGTAAGAACAAGTAATTAAGAATTGGAGAGATGAATCCACAGTTAAGAATGTATACTGACTGCTCTTAATACAGAAGTAGAGTTTGGTTCCCAGAACCCATATTAGGTGCCTTTTACTAAGCTAATGATAAAATAAAACAATTACAGCAATATTCTGCAATAAAAGTTAGGTAAATACATATTTTTCCCTCTTAAAATACTTTTATGTGTTTACATTTTCACTTCAAGGACACGTTTTACAGCACATTTGAACAACTAGCAGCACTCGTCTTGTTCTTTAGGGATTATCATGAAGTAAACAAGGCTTGCTTAAAGACAAGCACTGCAGTGCCATGCCAGTTTAAGTTCTAAACAGGCTAACTGCTAACTTTCCAGTGGATTGGTACTATACGCACGGTGGATACCTGTACTAAGAGTTGACACAGAGAGCCTTGCTTCCCCCTCTGCCGTACTTACGGGGGTGACAGGCTGCCTAGGTATCCCAGTCTTTCCCATGGGTGGCAGAGATCAGACCTATGTATGTTTGCTCAACCATCTCCACAGGCCTCAGATCAGTACATTTTTATGATAAATTTTTATTTTAATCACTTTCAGATTGAAAATGGAAAATACTAACAAGCAGAAAATAATTAAAACTACATTATTCAGAACTTAGGATGTAACTTTCTGATACAGTTATGTGCTTCACATACATGAGGTCCTAGTTTAATTTCCAACTCATACATACAAAACAGTATTTTTTTAAATTTAATTTTTACACTCCATATACCATTCCCTGCGCCCTCCTTTCACCCTCTGTTCCACATCCCACACCTCCTCCCCACCACACCCCTTCTCCACATGGATGCCCCTATCCCCCACCCCATCTGACCTCTAAACTCCCTGGGGCCTCCAACCTCTAAGGGTTAGGTGCATCATCTTTGAATGAACACAGACCCGGAAGTCCTCTATTATATGTGTATCGGGGGCCTCATATCAACTGGTGTATGCTGTCTGTTTGGTGTTCCACAGTTTGAGAGATCTCGGGGGAATCCAGATTAATTGAAAGCCCTTCTCTCCTCATCGTCTTTCAGCCTTTCCTAATTCAACAAAAGGGGTCAGCTGGTTCTGTTCATTGGTTAGGTGTAAATATCTGCATCTGACTCTTTCAGCTGCTTGTTGGGTCTTTCAGAGGGCAGTCATGATAGATCCCTTTTTGTGAGTGCTCCATAGCCTCAGTAATAGTGTCAGGCTTTGGGACCTCCCCTTGAGCTGGATCTCACTTTGGGCCTGTCGCTGGACCTTTTTCTCCTAAGGCTTCTCTCCATTTCAATCCATGTAATTCTTTCAGACAGGAACAGTTATGGGTCAGAGATGTGACTGTGGGATGGCAACTCCATGCATGTCCTTTTGGGTCTGAGTTACCTCACTCAGGATGATATTTTCTAGTTCCATCCATTTGCCTGTAAAACTCAAGATATTCTCGTTCTTAATAGCTGAATAGTATTCCATTGTGTAAATGAACCACATTTTCTATATCCATTCTTCTGTCATGGGACATCTATGTTTTTTTTCCAGCTTCTGGCTATCACAAATAAGACCGCTATGAACATAGTGCAACACATGCCCTTGTGGCATAGTGGGTCATCTTTTGGGTATATTCCCAAGACTCAACACATAGTGAAAATTTCATACAGACTTTAATATTTACAACAACTAAACTTTTGAAGTTTAAAATTTTAAACTTTACAAAAACATTTAGGATATCTTATATATTTGTTAGGCTTTGACCAAACCATTTCAAAGCAAATTAATACTCCTTAAATCTTATGCATACATTTTTCAAAACAATGCATTTCTCCTACTTAGTCACAATATGGCTGTCACTTAAAAAAATATGTGATCATTCCAAAATTTCAGTTCCCCAGTCAACATAGATCCTTTTTCAGTTTCATTTCAAAAGTTTCTGTGTATGCCTTTCATATATGGCTTTAAATGCTGATGCTTAAATATGGAGTTTATTGCCAACAAAAGAACTTTTATTAAATTGTCATGTAGATTTATTCAGACAGATAATCTCCGGAGGAATATAAGCTCTTACTTATTAACTCATGGATATTTCTAATGAAACTATTGATCGTTTGCTTTTATTAGTTAGTGTCTAGGTGTTTTAGCAGAGGCAATTCACTGATACATATAATTAAATGTTTTGCTTAATAGAGTCATATCAGCATTTACTAACCTCTCAGACCTGCTCAGTTGTTCATCCTTCCCTTCTTAAGCTTTGTTCACTCCTCTTTTCCAATTTGGATAAATTGTTCCCAATTATTCTAAATTAGTACACTTTTTACCGTTATCAAATAAGTTTTATTTTACCCTTTTTTCCAGGTGGCAGACTTGCTTTGAAGTCTGATCTTTCTGCTTCTGCCTCCCAAGTCCTAAGAACTCAGGCACATTCCACTATGGCTAACCTATTTACTTTCATATAGTTCTTGACAGCATAGGAATAGTAATACTGCTTCATATTTCTATGATATTATGGATTTATAAATCCCTTCCTGAACAGTGTTAAACACTAATGAGATAGGGTTATTTAGTATTTCTATTCTCATCTTAAAGATGAGAAAACTCAGGGGGAAAAAAACAGTATTACTTTTCCAAAGATACATCGGTAGTAAATAGTAGAAGTCCAGTAAAAGATCATGCTTTTCAACAAAGGCAAGAAGGGTGTGTGCTGTACCGTTACATGCAGACATCTCTCCTCTCTTCTGCACTGCAGTACACAGTTACCAAAGTCCATCTCTCTTTTTCAGATTTTACATCTCCAAGTTAGGACAAACCTTTTTTTCTTTTTCTTTTTTTCTTTTATTTCTCAGTCATTTTTAAGAAAACAATTTGCTGATGTTTAGACATTTTAAGGCAAGTGTGACTGTTACTGTGGCACTTTGCTTAAATTTCTTTCCTCTTAAATATCATGTTTAATTTAAACTTTAGGAGGCACATTAATTTTACCAGGGCAACCGATGAGCCTCAAGCACCAGCTTTCTTCACTTGAATTGAGAAATTGAGTTCCAAGAGTAAATAAAAACAAGATTGAAGGTTTAAATCCTCTACTAGGCTTTTTGAACTTATATACTCATTAAATGTTTATTGGAGTGGTAGGATTACAAAGGATTTAGGGAGCTTCATCAACTGGTATATAGTTAATCACTAAGTAAAACACTACATTTGATAAAGTGTTTCTCACGATGCCACATTCAATCCATCTTAATGAAAACTGCTTCCAACTGATTTGATTTGAGAGCCCTTGTTGGTGAGAGTATTCAGTCTTTTCTTGAGAACTTTACAGTACTGGCTGATGCAGTTCCAGTTTGTTATGGATTCTTATATTTTTTACTGACTTCTCATAACACCTTCATCAGCTTTATAGCCGCTCTTGCTTTTAACTATGAAGTATGATCATTCAGTTAAGAGTTAGAAATATTTATCACATGTCTACTTAGTGCCTGAGAGATTTCCTTAGTCTGACAAATTCAGAGGTTAGCTCGTTACAGAAGACATTATACACAGATCCCTATTGTATAATGGAACTTAAAAGCAATAAGAACAGGAACTTTTTCTACATATAGAGAGGGCCCAGGGAAGATTTTTAGAATCTCACTAGATTTTAAATCTGAATCTTAATGAGATGGGTTCTCAGGTTATAACCTAGGTCGGTCTCAAACTTGAGATCATCCTACTTCAGCTGAGACTGCAGACAAGTGTAGACCCAGCTCTGACTAGAATCTTAGATAAAAAATGTATGGGCAAATAACAGAATTTTTTGTAGGATTGGAGATTTTTAAAGTTATGCCAATGTAAGATAATATGAGAAAACCGTAAACAGCTTGATGTTATTGGGACAAAACCCAAAGTGCTAGTTAGAGTTATGTTACAGGTATAAAGCTGGGAAAACCAGTGGACTCGGTCCTTAATGACATTTTCTGAAGAGTTCCCACTGATCGTTCATAATTATGTTGGGAGTTTTTGAAGATGATTCTCCCAGTAAATCTCTATCTTTTCCTCCTGCTGCCTCTGATGACTTTTCTTATACTATACCACAAAATGTTCCCTGAAGAATGAGTGAGGATTCTTAGTAACTGAAAAGTCAACAGTAAGAAAATCCCCCTGGCAGAGTTTATCTTCAATGTGAAGGGTCTTTTCTTTTCCAGGCATCACTCTTAAGAGAGTGGGCTTTATATCAAATCTAGTTGCAGTTCTTAAATTTGACATCACATCCAGAACTTTTTTTATAAATGCTATGCATTATTTAAGGAAACCTGTGCCCAGGTCCCTATTTTTGTTTAGTAGCTCTGTTGCCCCAAATAACAGCCTACAGCCTGTCTTTAAACTTTATGAATGTCAACAGAATGTAGATGATGGTGGTATTTACTTTCTATGGTAACTTGAGAATTAATTGGGATGATTTCCATAAGTACCCTGGACCATGTAAAATAAGAAAACACTTTTCTCATTGACTTTATGGGATATCCCTGAAAGTAATTTCAGGACTTCAAGAACCTTGTGAATACCCCAACCCCAAGTTGAATATTTCTCATTAACAGTGTTTCTTTATCCTATTTTTATTATATTTATTTTTTTTAATTGGGTACTGTTTAGGAACTACCATTTCTACTGCCCCCATCTGAAAGAAACCTAACTATCATCATTGATTAGTATCTTTTAAGAAATACTAAATCTGTACAATTCTGTTGTTAGTTTTAGTATAACTAAAGCGTAGATACTTTCATATCCTACCATTGAGAAAACCAAGGAAACTGACTTCTTTTCTTTTTTGAAAAATATGCATAGTCTGCTTATTTTGATTTTCTTTCTACTGAATTTTTAAAATTGCTATTGAATTCCTTAAAGACCAGGCAGTGTCTTAGAAAGTAATTTTAAGTGACAGAGAAGATAGCATTCTTCACACTTACCTTGCTTATATATTTTAGAAAAATGTTTTTCAACATACAAGTACTGTTTGGTATATAAAATAATAATAATATAGATGCATCTTAATTAGAAATAAAAGGTACAGTTCCTTCTGGTCTATGACAGTGCCGTGAGCAGACCTTGGGCGATAGCTCCGCAACCAGTCCCACAGCACACAGACTCAAAGGCTCTCTAACATGCCCAGGATCACAAGACTCAGTGGCTTGATCACAGCAGGATCCCAGGATCCCTGAAGCAGCTTGACTCCCAGGAGTTCTGACACACCTAGGATATCATCATACAGATAGGAAGGAAATCCAGAGAGTCATGGAGGTATTTTAAAACCTTGCAATTACCAAAGTTAAATTGAGATCAGATAAATAATTGAAACAGAAATGTATCCCCCCCCCCAAGTGAAATGCAAGTAGCAATGAAAAGTCTACCAAAAGTCTACCAACTAAAGAAAGCACAGGGCCAAGATAGTTTTTAGTGCAGTAATTCTACCAGACTTTCACAGAAGAGTCAATGCCAATAAGCCTCAAATTATTCCACAAAATAGAAACTGAACAAACATTGCCCATTTCATTTTATGAGGCCACAGTTCCTCTGATATCCAAACCACATTAAAGGGCCAACAAAGAAACAATTAACAGATCTCCCTCATGAATATAGATGAAAAATACTCAAGCCGGGCGTGGTGGCGCACACCTTTAATCCCAGCACTTGGGAGGCAGAGACAGGCGGATTTCTGAGTTCGAGGCCAGCCTGGTCTGCAGAGTGAGTTCCAGGACAGCCAGGGCTAAACAGAGAAACCCTGTCTCAAGAAACCAAAAAAATAAAACTACTCAATAAAATACTTGCAAAACTTAATTTATGAACAAATCACAAAAGATCATCCACCATTCTCAAGTAGGCTTCATCCCATAGATGCAGAGGTGGGTCAGCATATAAAAATCAATAATTGTAATCTGCCATATATACATACTGAAAGATAAAGAAACAAAACAAAAAACATGATTATCTCATTAGATGCAGAACAGGCCTTTGACAAAAGCCAACACTCCTTCATGATTTATGGTGGCTGAGTCAGGTAAATGTTTAAGGCCTGGCACTGTAGTACATATGTGGAATCCTAATTCATAGTAAGTGGAGAAAGAAAGATTACAAGTTCAGGATTTTTGTAAAATATTTAAGTTTGGAAATAACTTTGTATACATGAGACTTTAATCTTAAAAAACAACAGAATAAAGAAACAAACAGCTGATATGTTTTATATAAACACAGTCATACCAACAAAATATGTTGTTCTATTATTAGATGTTTTTTGCTAAACATTATGTTAGCACCATTTAGAATGTCATTAATTCTTATACTTGGTTATCAATTCTAATTAAAAGTTTAATCATCACAGTTCTCATATTGCAATTGTTTAATAAAAAACATTAGTTTTATGATATGTTTGTTTAAAGTTTTCTTTGTAATTTATTGTGATTTCAACATCTTGGATGTTGTTTGCTTTCAGTAGGTGAACATTAAAAATATCAGGCAGAATTGTTTTTGAAACTAACGTATATACTCTCCTTTATTATCACCAAGTTGCAGCTGAAAAGTACCATAATAATGAATATACCTTGGTATTGTGATTACATCTCTTTAATAACGGGCAAGCTATCTGAATAGAATGTTAGTGACAATCTGTTGGCTTGTTTACTTGGTACACATATGCACATAAGGGACCAGTAGAGCTAAACCAGATGTTTAGGGAGACAGGTCATAGAAATCCATGAACACCAACAAAAGATATATATATATATATATATATATATATTGCTGCTGTTACTGTTGTTAATCAGTGGTTTGTTTTTGATAGATTTTGAAGAGGAGGGTATTATTGTCAGAACTATAGATAGGAATGAATGATAAAGTAGCAGTTCATAGAAAATATTAGACACACAGAGATTGGATACAAGGAAACTATATATGTATAGACGTGCTGTGTCAACAATTATTTAAATCCATGGCACAGTTATAGTATCGCATAGTTCACATTCTTTCTGATTCTAAAGAGCACATCCTGTTTTTTCTTTTTCTTTCCATATATGCATATCTTATAATAGCCACAAGTTGCTGATTTCTCTAAAATATACTTATGACATAATCAAAATATTAAGTAGGAAAAAGATAACTGTAGCATAGACAAGCAATATAAGTAAACATTTTACAGAAAGGAAATAGAAATAACCAATAAAATATGAAAAAATACTTTCCATTTTGATACAAGAAATAGAGATAAAATCATTCTGGTATATCATTTTCTCATAATAGCAAAAGTATTTTAATGTAGATATAAAAAAGATGTAAACAAAATGTTTGTTATAGCATTGTCTGAATATCAAAAATGGAAATGTCTTAAAACACCCATCAATAAAAACTAAATATGTTACATTTCTATGGTAAAATGCTAAATAAAGGTAGTTCATAGATATTGAAGGCCTAGAAGGGTGTTGAAGATATAGTAAGTTAAACAGGAAGTACATGATAGACATGTTTATTGTGGCTGTTCTGTTACAGAATTACAATTGTGCATAATTAGTAAGTAGATAGAAATGTTGGGGCTGGTGAGATGGCTCAGTGGGTAAGAGCACCCGACTGCTCTTCCAAAGGTCCGGAGTTCAAATCCCAGCAACCACATGGTGGCTTACAACCATCCGTAACAAGACCTGACGCCCTCTTCTGGAGTGTCTGAAGACAGCTACAGTGTACTTACATATAATAAATAAATAAATCTTTAAAAAAAAAAAAAGAAAGAAAGAAAGAAATGTTGACGGAGAGAAATGGTACAGTAAAGCCATTTACTATAATTTCCTTCATCTTCTGACTCACACGTGTCAGCTCAGCACCTGTTGCATTTCTGTAGATGAACACTTCATTGTTATATTATTCCAAATTGGATAGGGCTACCTTTTCTGGGTAAAATGGCTGCTTTACATGCTACTAAGAGAAATTCTTTATAACTTACTGTGTAAAAAATAAATGCTAAAGTCACCCCAAGCAACACCCTCCTTGCTGCCTCCTTTTGTATTCCTACTCGCCTTTTGAGAACAGACTCCTTTTTACTTACTAGCTGTCCTAAAAGAACTACCAGCCTATCCTCTAAGTGTAAACCACACACTAGCACGTTTTGAGAATTTTTCTGCTAGACAAAGACCTCAATCCTAAATTTGTAATTTTTCTTAAGATTTCATGGATTTTATGATAATTTCATTGACTTGTCATTTTCCTCATTGACCAAAGCTTTTTTTTTTTTTTGGTAGGTAAAAATTGTTGTTTGTAAATGAAAGATAAACATTGATAACAAAGTAACCTCTAGATTTTTCTTTCTTCCTCAAGTCCACAGGTCTTCTGTCTGGTTCTGTTATGGCACATCACAGAATCTGAAACTTGGTTGTTTGTTCCTTTCTTTCTTTTCTTTTCTTTCTTTCTTTCTTTCTTTCTTTCTTTCTTTCTTTCTTTCTTTCTTTCTTTCTTTCTTTCTTTCTTTCTTTCTTTCTTTCTTTCTTTCTTTTCAGGTTATGACATCATTCAGGGTGACTGCTGGAACTTCAGCTAACATATCTGCTTAATGGGCCAAAGGTTAGTGGGCCACATGTGCTTAACCGGGAAACTTAGTTTTCATTTCTTAACAGGGAAACTTAGTTTTCATTTCTTAGGCATCGATTTACCTTAAAGCAATACAAACAAACAAAAATCAGAGATTCTTCACTAAGAAAAAAATGGAGACATTTAGGACCCATTAACAGACAATCTCTACCATATATATTAAGTATATGATGAAGAGTTAGAGTAAGCCAGGCACTTCAGTGCACACCTGTAATCCTAATATTTAGGGACAGGAAATTTATGAGTTCAAGGCCAGCCTGAATTACATAGTTTAGGCCTGTTCTACAAAGCAAAATCAGTGGGGGGATAGGAGAGGGAAGCCTTGGGATACTATCAGTGATGGAGCACTTAGCATATATTGGGCCCCAGGCTTAACCCTTTCTGTACTGAAAAAAGTTATTACAGTTTACTGTACTTAAACTCAGTTTGTATTTATAATTCACAATATTAAGCTTTGAAATCTCTCTGCCAAATAGTGCTTGATGTGTTGTAGTTTAAAGTCTACTGAACATATTTGCATACAAATCGTTGTAATTCCTTTGATTTTTTTTTTTAGCAAGAAGGCATTATTAATATATTTTAATGAGAAATTAATTGTTAATTTAGTTCTTCTCTGATGTAGTTTGCCCATTCCTTTGAATGTGGAAATAAATGAAATAGGTGAACTATATAAGCACCTTGCCCTGCCTCCCACCCCTGTGGCAGAGGCAGGGGACGTTTCCTACTACCTTTTGAAGTATATAAGTCATATTCATATTATTCTACCTATTTAACAGGCCATTATTTATTAGAGATAATGTTAACCCTCTCAAAAGACTATCAGAATCAGAAAAATTCTGCCTACCTTTGTGAGTGTGAGTTGTGGGTGGTATCAAGATCAAACACAGTCTCTTTCATGCTCTACCATGGAGCTGTAGCTCTAGTACTTTGAAGAGGTTCTTTCTTGAGGCCTTGGTACTGAACTAGCTCTTTCCTTTCCTTTCCTTTCCTTTCCTTTCCTTTCCTTTCCTTTCCTTTCCTTTCCTTTCCTTTCCTGTCCCTTTCCTTTCCTTTCCTTTCCTTTCCTTTCCTTTCCTTTCCTTTCCTTTCCTTTCCTTTCCTTTCCTTTCCTTTCCTTTCCTTTCCTTTCCTTTCCTTTCCTTTCCTTTCCTTTCCTTTCCTCTATACTTCTTCCTCAAACCTCCCTTGCTCCCTGAAACATACCTACATCTCTGTAATTTGTTGTTAAGAGCCAGACATTTGAGCCTCTAATTTCCTTATTTAAAATACTTTAGTCACATGTTGGCCTTAAGCCAAGGTTATTCAGGGCCTGAGTATTAAGTATGAGCAATTGAAACTGATGAAAACCTACACCTAATAAACATTTGTCAGCTTATAATGAAAAATTGGCTTTATTTTTCCTCCCCATTCCTCACCCCCTCCACCACTTTCTGTCTTTCATATGACTGCTTCCCCTGTGTGAAACTCAAAAGCATCTGTTTTTAGCATCTCAAAATGCTATTTTAACATCTGCTTCAGGGGCTGTGGAGAAAAAGGCATCATTTCTTCTTCTTAGGTAGTAGCTATTTCCTTTAGGAACTTCCACAGTTTGGTTCCTGCCTATTGGTTTCTGAAATCATCTTTGAGAATTGAACAAGGAAATGTTTTTTCACAATCCAACTTGCATGTGGCTCTCACATTTTATGATTGCTTGTTTTTTGGCTTTTTGTGACAGGGTGTCACGTAACTCGGGCAGACCTTAACCTTGATGTATAGTTGGGGCTGGCCCTAAACTCTGCTCTTCCTCCTATTCTCTCCCTAGTGTTGGGATTATAGTCCTTCACCATTCACCATCTGATAGATCACCATCTGGCTGATGATCAGAGATGGAGGGAGGAACTGGGGGGGGGGGTGCTCAAGTAAGGAAAGAGAAGAGAGAAAGTGATATAATTATACTTTATTTTAAAATATGTAAATAATAATAAATAAAAACATAAGCTCTAGAAGGGCTTTGTGAGCCATGTGCAGGTTGCATTTTGTCCTTAGTGCTCAGTTCAAAACAGAGCATATGATAAATATCCTAACAAAAAAAATCCAACTCAGCTAAGGGTTCCTACAGACTGGTATTTGGCACTGATATTTGCCAAACTTCTTTCTTTGATTTTTTTTTTCCCAATTGTACTCATAGCCACTGTTTTGCTAGTCTATGTCCTGTGATGGTTAATATTGTGGACTTGGCATGGTCTAGAATCACTTAAGATACAAGCCTCTGGGAATACCTTGACGGGATTGTCTAGATCAAGTTTACTGAAGGGAGGAAGACCCATATCATCTATGGGTGGCATTATTCCATGGGCTAAGGTCTTAGACTGAAGAAAATGGAGAAAATGAGCTGAATGTGAATATTCATGCAGTTTACAGATGGTGAGTGAGAGTTTCTTGCTACTGTGTCTTGCCACAATGTTGAGTTGTATGTGTCTTCCCAGAACTGTAAGCTCAAATAGACCCTGTATCCCTTGCACTACTTCTCAAGTTATTTGGTCAGAGCAACAACAAAAGTGACTAATTAAACCTCCTTACTATCACCAGTTGGGAAAAGTAGTAGATTTCAGTTTTCTAGAGATACATGACACCCAGAAGAGAAAAAGTAATGTTTCTAAGATCCACATAGCTGGTGAGTAGCAAAGCTGGACTCTGACTCCTTGCTGCCTTTCCTCTGCTTTTACCATACATTTAACGCTGGACACTGGATGAGGCCATTGAGTATCCACATATAAGAATACCACTGTGGCTTGGGATAGTGGCACACACTCTTAATCCAAGTTCTCTGGCAGGAGAATCAGGACTTTTCAAGATCATCCTCCACTGTGTAGCAAGTTCAAGGCTAACTTGGTCTACATAAAACTGTCTCAGAATATCAGAAAATGGGGCTGAAGAGAGGGCCCAGACCCTTGTATGCAGGCTTTATTCACAGCCTGAATTGAACCCTTGAATCCAACATTGTAGATAGAAAACCTGATTTTTATGAGTTGTCCTCTATCCTCTACATAAAGGATGTGGGACATACACTACACACCCGGTAAACACATACACACACACACACACACACACACACACACACACACACACACAGGAATGAGAACTAAATTAAGGAACTAAAAAGCGAACGACTGAGACAAAGCACCTGGAGAACATTTTGGAGGCAATTGAGAAAATCTGCATATGTGTTCTGTTTTAGATATTATTGTAGCAGTATTAAGTTATTTGGTGTAATAAAGATATAAGCAGATGTTTTATTCTACCAGGTGTTTGTGTCAATAAATTACTCATCAACTTAAAACAGGTCACAAGAGTAATAATAGTAATTCAGTAGTGGGAAGGGGAGAAAGTCAGATACCATATTCCATAAAGGAAATTATTTAACACTCAATCTTCTTATACTGGAAAAAAATCAGTCAATATTTTTCCAAATTATTTGTCATATCAACATTAAAATCTCTGAAATAACACAGATTATATATGCCATGGTACTTGAAAACAAGCATTTCAAGTAGTCCTTCCCCTCTCCTCCCTCCGTCCGTCCATCCTTTCCTTCTTTCCTTCCTCCCCTCCCCCTCCAAATATCTCTCTCTCTCTCTCTCTCTCTCTCTCTCTCTCTCTCTCTCTCTCTCTCTCTCTCTCTCTCANTCTTCTTCCTCCCTCCGTCCGTCCATCCGTCCGTTGATACAGCTCTCTCTCTCTCTCTCTCTCTCTCTCTCTCTCTCTCTCTCTCTCTCTCAGCATCATCTCGACTTGTGACTCTGATCCAGTTGTCTCTGTTCCTAAATGTTTGAATTATAGACAACTATACTTAGTTTATGCAGTGGTCAGGATTGAACTCAGGGCATCAGACACAGGAAGCAGTCAATCTACCAGCTGAACCACCTTACCAGCTTTCCATTCTAATGGTCTACAGTTCTGTGACACTATGTGTTAAAATTTGCTAGCCACTGTAGTACAAAGTCAAAGCACATTGGTTACTGCTTGCTGCGCCATTTCTGAGCATCAGGCTAATACCTTAGCTTCTAGATTTGTTGGTGCTTAATACACTGAAGGCACAATTACCATTCCAGTCTCTGTTACCAGAAGGGAAACTTCAGAGAGCTGCTTAAACTATGGACTATTTTCATGGCTACCCTTTTTCTAGGATTTGCTTTCCAGTGTTGCCTGGAAATCTTTATCTTAGCAGTACTTTTATATATAGTAGTCGTGATAGGTACAGTAAATAAACACTTAATGCACTTTATCTGAGATCTGCACAGTTTGTCGTGCCTCACGGGTGGTAGATGACAGAGCTGGGATAGACCAGGGTGTTCTGTTGCTTTAGTCTGGAAGACTTCCTTACCCTCTTACCAAAACCCAGCCCGTAAAGCCACTGTCAGAGTGCAAGTCTTTGTGGTTTGCTTTTGTGGCCTACCAGACTTCTCTCTTCTCTACCAAGCTAAAAAGGAGGGAAATGTCTTTTTACTTATTGAATATTATCACTTGTTATATGGTATGACAATTGCACATTTATTTCACCCATAGATCCTCCTCTTCCCCAATTCTGTAAGGCAAGGGAATTTTGTGATATGCATTTTATGTTCTCAATGCCTAACATGTGGCTCTCCATAAATGTTAATGGACGGAATTAGGAATGGACTAAAGAAACAAGCTATAGTAATGGAATAACAAAAATTTTTCTTAGGGTTTTTCTGCATACCAAATGCCCTTTTCTTCATGAATGTAGTTTCTTGATTACTGTGCAGTTTCTTTCCTCCAAAATTGGTTGATTTGCTAAACTGAGTTCTTTCTGTTTGGGTCTATGCTTAATTGAGCTCAGTAGGAGAATCAGAATCTGAGCCTGGAGTTTATATTTGCCTATAATTTAATCTGATTTTTATATCCCAAATTAAGAGTATGCCTGCTTATTTACTGTCATTGTAGCAGAGGGGGAAAAAAACCCAAAAGACTTGTATTGGAAATTTACCACGTAAGAAAAGCAAGACTAAGAATATTCAGCTTCTTCTCTGAACGCTGCTCTGGGAGTGCCCTGGCCTGAAGATTCTATTTAGATACTCTTTTTTTTTTTTTTTTTTTTTTTTTTTTTTTGTTTTTAGATACTCTTTTTACCATCTTTCTCACATTCCACTTAGGACTTAAAGTGAGAAGTTTTAAGTGTGTTTTCCTGGCATCTAGTGTTTAACAGTGTCAGGGGTTTGTGTCCCTGGAAGGAAAACTGTTTCTCCAGAGCCTTTTTTTCTTCCAGCTTCCAGTGAAAAGAGGAGTGCAGTGAGCCAGTTGCTTTCCACAAAGCATTGATTCCACAAAGGCAAGATTAAGGGTTTACAGAGAGGTCAATGTGGTTTTTCTCTAACTAAACACTTTCCTAAAGTTTCCTTGTGGAAAAATAATGAAGTCATCTCAGAGTTTTTAAAGAATTTTTATTTCTTTTTCACCGTCTGCATTCGCTTGTCTTCTCAGCATGGATGTTTAATCTTCCTAGGCTTTGTGAATTGGCCCAAATGAATAAGTGGTGAGCTGTCTCTCTAGGAGCTAGAGGCTTATTCTAAGGGCCTAATCACTGAGTAAACACATCTTTGCCCTCCCTCTCACAAACTGCGATATAATAGTCGAGATTCTAGCACAGTAACCTGGATATTGCAGGGACCCGTGCTTTGAAATGCAGAATGCCTGATCCTCCAAAACAGACAGTGCCTGCTCTCTGCCTGCCTCTTTCTTCTTTTTAAAATTAAATATTGCCAAAGAGATGCTTTTTTTATTGCTTGATATTGTGCATTAGCACCCTGGGTTTCCAAGTGTAGTTTCAGTCAACACTATCAGCTGCTCTTATAGGGAACTCTGCATGTTGGGTGTCTTAGTAACCTCTTGGGCACATATGTGTTTGGTTTGGGAGAGCATTTAAATTAAATCAGTGAGATAGCGATGCAAATCACTAATCTCTTTCCCAAAGTCTAAATGTTCCTTTGCAGTGTTCTTGGGAGAAGTAAGCATTTTAACGATTTAGCTATTGCTATTGTTTGATTAAAAATCTGCTGATTTAAAAAGGGACAGCTCTCTTGTTCCCACCCTCATTAAATATAGTTGCTGAGATACGAATTAGAGGTTGACATCTCTCTGTCGACTCAGCTAGAAAGCTAAAAAGAGGAGCCCGGAATTTGTTAGTGCAGCCAGGTTCACGTTTCTCTCTCTGAAGCCAGAGATTCTTGATTCACTTAATAAAAAACAGATTTAGCATTTATCTCTGACATTTGGTGTCTTTTTGCTATGGGGCTGTGGTTAAGATCAATATTGGAGTTTATTTCCTGTAACAGGCTAGGACCTATGCTAGTTGAAAGAGCCAAAGAAGAATTATAGACCCAGTCCTGGCCCTTGAGAGACTTTGTCTAGAGGGGAAACTTGTAAACAATTATAGTACTAATGGGAAGAGCTAGAAGCCAACCAGAAAAGGAAGCTCTTAACTGTGAGGGAATTAAAGGGAGTTCATAGAAGCATTTGCCTTGAGCCTTTAAGGATGAGTGGAATTTGCCAGATAAGTATCTCTCCAGCAATGTGTCTGATTACAAACTTCCTAGAAGACCAGTTACTGTTATCTGTAGTCCTTAACAAAGGTGAAGAATTCCTTAGTCTGTTCTGTTCATCATTTTATTGCCTATGTGTCCTGCTGGGTCTGACACAATGGGATTTCGACAAATGCTTATTGAATGAGAGAATAAACGAATTAACACCTAGAATCATGGTGGGATCAGCTGAGCTATTTATAGCCAGGCATCCTATCCTTATCCAGTTACATGCTGTCTCTGAGGCCCTGCTCACTATGTCATGTGAATTCTGCCATGTCTGTTTTACACAAGTACTCCACATGCCTCTTGATTACAGAGTGTGTCCAATTTCCATGAGACTTACTCTAGTCACTGAAAGAGTACTAGACCTGGATTCAGACAATCTAGGTTCCAGTTGTAGCTGAATTTCTTACTGACTCTTACTGATGGGATAAGTCGTTTCTAAACTTGAGTTTCCTTGTATGCTAATGAGAGTATGAGTATCTACAGATACACTCTGGAGATTTATGTAAATAATAATTGCAAAATTAAGTGTATCTAGTTTATTATAGCTGATTGTATAAAATTATTCTGCCTGTCTTAGTTATTCTCATCTAATAAAAAATTGTGCTTTGAAGAAAGAATTTTCATGATTACTTTTGTATTTTTTAATCTAATTTCTTAACCAGTATTGTTCTAAGCATCAGACTCTATTAGCCTTTCTCCAGCCTGACCCTTCTGTTTAGACACTGTCTTTTGTTGTGAATCCCACACAGCACGTTTTCATTTACTGTCAGTACAACCTTATTTCATATGTAAAGATAGAGCCCCCTACTTCTTTGAAATCTTTCTTTGGTAGGATTTCTCAAAGAAGTTTGTATCCTTATCACTGTCTTCCTTACTATGTATATTCCCTGCCATAAATTTTTATCTTTCTTTTTTTTCTGATAACTGTGACTGTTCTTAGACTCAGCACTAAAAAGTGAGTGAACAAATATTTTCATCCTTTCTTTGCTGTCATTGTATTACTAAGACACTGCAAATTATCTTGTTTAATTTTACTTTTTAGATTATTTTATGGACTGTCCAACTATGACAGAAGATACTTGAAAGCAGGTGTCATTTCTTATGGACTAAATGTTTTTCTGTCTTGTTTTTTTCAAGTGGCAATTAAATGCTACACACTCTTTAATAGAGACACATGTTAAGAAGTTTCCAATTATCTGTTGAATTAAAAAGTTCATTTTAGACTTTTTCCAAGTAGAACAGAATTTTTAGGGATTTTGCTGTCTTTGTGAATAGTTTAGAGCTAATAGAGTGTGCATTAAATATGAAGAATGTTAAATATTTTATTTAAACAAAATGCAGTTCTGTAGCAATTCTGCTCAAATTAGGCTTGCACATGTTAATAGAAATCTAAGGCTGTAGTCTCTAAAACTACATTGAAGCATCCTAACGTCTTCAGAGGATAAGCACATAGCATATGCTAAGGAGAGTAGGTGCTCTGGGAGCCCTGAAGATAAGGTGTGCTTTAGGGAGTAGTCTTTGCTGTTCATAGACACGCATTGAGCCTCTCTTCGATTCTAGCAGTCGTAGTTTAGTGGTTATTTTAATTAATTGGTCTTTTCTCTTCTTTTCAGAGAAAGCTTCTTGCTATCTACCTCCACCATGATGAAAGTGTACTAACCAACGTGTTCTGCTCACAAATGCTTTGTGCTGAATCCATCGTTTCCTATCTGAGTCAAAATTTTATAACCTGGGCTTGGGATCTGACAAAGGACACCAACAGAGCAAGGTAATACTGTTATTCACAAGTTGTAAGTTGGGTTTCTATTTTAAAAAAAAGTCCTACATTTGACTTCTCCCTGTCATCACTGTGAATGTTTTCTAGCCTTACCATTGAGTGTTCTTCCATCATACTTCAGTAGATAAAATCTGTTATAGCTAACACATACAGTGATTACAAATATGAAAATATATATTTTAAAACCTTCTTAAATTAGAAAAATAACATGTAAAAAAGTATTTTGTCTTGTAGTCTACACCAAGGCAGAGTACATTTCTAGTAAGCTGTTGATTATTTTTTTTAAAAAAAAATCTCTGTTTTTATTATATTCATTAAAAAGCAAAGCAAATCTGATAGTAATTCCAGTAATAAGTTTTGGGTTTTGGGGGATTTTTTTTTTTTTTTTTTTTGTAAATAACATCAGTGAAGAAGGCAGAACATCCTGGACTACTCCAGTGGAGTTGGTAATAGCTTTACTCTAGCATATGCTAATTGATCTAATCGCTTTATTGCACACATTCTTTTGCACACAGCCAGCAGGGCATCCATATTCTCCATAGGAGGAAAAAAAAGCCTTTTCTAATTGTCAGCATAAAACTTGGTTTGCTGATCATAATATCTGTGGTAAGTAATTCTTCATAAGCTGCTTCTCAGAGTATTTTTTCTGAAATATTTTTTATCATGTTTAATTACACTGTGGTCATAACATCCCATCATGCTACTTTTGGTGTGTTAACAGTCATAATCACAGACTTATAAACAGGGAGGAAGATTAAATTAATTCACTTCAAAGCAGCCCTATCATAGTTCCTTAACAAGCAATTATAGAACAATTAGACAACATTTGATTTGTCTTTTATTATCTTATGGCTGGCTGGAGTTTGGATCATTATTCAGACTTAATTTTATATAATCTGGATCTGAAAAGATTCTTCCCTTAACCATGAGGCAAAAAAATGGTGGAGCAATTTTTTTCATCTAATAACTTCATTTCTTTAAGCAAATTGTTAGGAAATTTTCTAGGATGACTCGATTCTGCCTTGGAAATGTTCCCTGTTATACATAAATAAAGAACCTTTAGCACCTGTATTTGTTTAAATTAAATCAGGTTATTATTCACACTCAGTTAAAGGTGATGAAAAGCAGTGCCAAAAACAGATAAAAAATGCAGCATCGAAGGTCTTTCATGAGGCAGAATATGTAGACCAAGGACTTGGCTAAATCTTTTGCCATTCACTGGCAGTCAGGACCCTCCTCCTTTTCTTTTATCCACAGCTTGGTGAAGAAGGAAACACTATTTCTGAACCATCTGTAGTGGCTAAGTTCAGCTGGCTACCTGCTGTCATTTTGTTCTATCCTCCATTTAATTCCTTAGTTCCTTTTATTTTACAATGACAAAAAATAGCAGTGTAGATTCTTTTGAAAAACAGTGTTTGAGGGTTTTTTTTTTATGGCTAGCAATCAACAGCCATGTAATTGCTTTGTTATGTTTTACTAAAGAAGACTGTTAAGTAGCACAACTTTGATACACTAGTAATAAGAGTTTGCAGGTTACAGAGACACCTGTGGTGACCAAAGCGACAGAAGCTGCTTATTAGAAAGAGCCAGTACAGCTGTGTCCTATTAACTCCTTATGACACTTTAAAAAAAAAAAAAAAGATTCTGTTTAACTATTTCACAGTGAATTGCAGGACTGTGAAGTATGATAGGCAGTTTCGATCCACATTTTAAGAAATATGTTATCCATTCTTGTCTTGAAAGTAAGAAATGATACTAAAGACTAAAAATAGAAACATCTGGAAATTCAGTTTAATAAACATTGATAGAAACTACAAATGGGGCATTACAGTGAAAGAGAGTGAAACTATTTGTGGAATTTAAGGTAATGATTGTGTTCCATTTCTCTATATGAAAGTAGCAAATAGAATGCTGTAACTACTTTTAATGAACAGTCCCATCATTATTATTAATTTGGAAAATGTATATTTTATAAATACAAGATAAAAGTTCATTAAAATAGCATACCCTCCAAATGGCAAAAGTGGATTTCCTTTGATTTATAAAACTGTATGATAATTAGGTTGGTTTATTGCCACAGATTTTGTTTTACCTATCATAGATTCATTTAAAGAAAATTGTTAAATTGGATTTCCTGCTGCATGATCCTTCTTATTTTATATCACATTTATCCAAATGTGTTTATCAGGAAAAATTCTTGATTCTTTTCACTTTTCAATTGTCATACTCAATTCAGTAAAATATTGCCTGTACTAATATTTATTAACCAGTGAGCTATATCCTTAAAGGGGTTAGAGCATCAGTTGTATATTACTAGAGAACTGAACTAGGAAATTTACATATGCAAAGATAAAGGTTTCCCCATATCAGGAGACTCATGCTATGTTTCCTTCTAACTAGGATTTATATCTGCCTGCCTACCTGTGTATCTTCCTTCCTGCTTTCCTATCTTCCTGCTTTCCTGCCTCCTACCCCAGGTAGCCCAAGCTGACCTCAAGCTCAGTTTTGTGGTGTTGGGGGCTGAACCCAGAGTTTCAAACACACTCTGCAAGCATACTACCAACTATAACTAGCCTGTAACTATGATTTCTTTATAATAGATATAGAATGTTTGGAATGTAGAGAATCTTACATCTGAACTATTTAGATGGTTCCTTGATAGCTTTATGGGACTATATCTAATGTTATACCTATGAATATTAATGTCCAAGATGAGAATGAACATGCTGATCAAGTACTGTTCTTTCTTAAGAAATATTATAATTAAGCCCATAGAATTGTCAGTCTTCTGGAAGGACCTGAAGGGGTTTGCAACCCCATAGGAAGAACAGTATTAACCAGCCAGATTCCCCAGAGCTCCTAGGGACTAAACCACTAAACAAAGAGTACACATGGAGGGACCCATGACTCCAGCTGCATATGTAGCATAGAACAGCCTTATCTGGCATCAATGGGAGGGGAGGCCCTTGGTCCTGTGGAGGCATGATGCCCCAATGTAGGGAAATGCTAGGGTGGTGAGTTGGAAGTGGGTGGGTGGGTGGGGGAGTACCCTCATAGAAGCGGGTGGTGTGGGGGAGTAGAATAGGGAGTTGCAGAGGGGAAACCAGGAAGGGGAAAAACATTTGAAATGTAAATAAAATAACCAATTAAAAAAAATAAAAAAAGAAATATCAGTCCTCTAGTCACAATTTGCTATGAACATTATATGTATATAGATGATGAGTGAAAGATACTGAGCCAAGGGGGGTGCTTTGGTTTTTATAGATATGAATGAGAGTCACACTAATATAAGTTAATTTGTCTAACAAAAATTTTAATACTATTATTTTGAGACAGAACCTCATCATGTAGCTAAGACTGGCTGCCAGCTCTGTCCTCTGCCTTTTGGGTCCTTTGTTTATAAGTTCACACCAACACGCCTCACTAAAGAATGGATTATTAAACATTTTATAAGTTGTTTTATGGTTTTTGGACTTCTAACATCTAGAGTGATACAAATAGCTATCTAGATAGAACAATCTATGTCAATACAAAGTAAATTACAATGAATTCTGTATTAATATGGAATATCCCAAATCCAAATTGAGATCCCAAACTTTAGTAGCACTTCTGAGTAGCATCTTCTTCCTTACTAAATGTGATTTCCCAGAGAAGCTTGTTTTTATTAAGCAATGTATGTAGGAAATAAACTCATGTATCTAATTCCACCTGAAAATGTTGCTTATAATTTCAAGGTTTCATGTTTAAATGTGCTTTCTTAGGAAAGGTCTGTAGTCTAGTTAGATTTTTAGAGCCATTTATTTTACAGAAATAAAGAGAGTCTTCAGAGGTGCTAAAAGGTATACTTTCCTACCTGTCCATTTGACTGGAATTCCTGATAGAAATATAAGATAAATGTATAAGTGAAAGAATTAAACAAGTCCAGATATTACTAAACAAGGAAATTCTATAAACCATTTCCAGACAAATCTAAAAATTCTTTTTACTAAATTTATTTTATGTGTTTCAACATTTTGCCTACATATGTCTGCACCAGTGGTGTGCCTGGTGGTCATGGAAGTCAGAAGAGATTATTGAATCCCCTGGAAAAGGAGTTAGGGATGATGGTTGTGAACCACCATTCGTGTGCTGGGAATCAAACTTGAGTCCTCTGTAAGGGCAACACTTGATCTTAACCACTGAACCATAGCCTCATCCCCTAAAAAAAATACTTTGAGAAAACATATATAGTGTTTAATATGAAGCAGAATTGATGCTGAGAAGCTGCAGATAAAATGTTAAACAGCATAGTAAGCAAGGTGGACAAAGTAACTAATTTGTAAAATATGTCGAAAGTGTTTAGAAATACATTTTATTGTGAATTCCTGTACCTCAGAAGGTCTCAGAACAAATTGAAAGAGACAGTACATAGAAAGATAAAATGCCAATATTACTCATTCTATTCAAAGATGTTATTTAGCATTTCTTACTTACTGGGTTGCAGATGTAGAAAAGTGTACTGCAGTTTAAAGCATCATAACTTAGTGTTTGGAGTGTATTCAGTGGCTAAAATAATTGTAGACAGAGTCAGAGCTACCAGCTAATGTATGTATGGTCTGAACCAGGCTGAGAATTAACTTCACCCATCTGGGATAACATATCCAAAAAAGTTTTTAGTAGTGATTTAATTCAGTATTGTCATATTCTTAGTAGAGCAGAGATCAATTGTCTCTTTGGTTGTGTAACAACAGAAAAATATCATGAAGTCAGCTAATACAATTTAAAAATTTTTTTATTACAGTGTATACTTAGTTGATGCTTAGCTCTGGAACAATGATTACTTCAAATTTAAGAATAGATGTCAAAAAAAAACTCAAAATAAAATAAAATAAATAAATAAAAAATAAATAGAATAGATGTCAACCTCAAGAAGTCTTGCAGCTCCCAGCCCATTCTTGTTAGTTCACTCTGGGTTACTGCACTTTCTGTATGTTCTCATAATACCCCTAAGATGGCTAGTATTAAGAGTATTTATTCTGTTGTATAGTGCTTCCCTGCTAGGTTGTCATCTCCCTGGGGTGTTGTGTCTATTATCTCATTACTTTGCACAGTGCCTTTTTAAAGAAGTAAGTACTGTATTGGTAATAAGTAAATAATCTCCTGAAGTGTGTTTTAAAAAAATAATGGTAAAAAGTGCTCCACCTTGAGTAATGGTAAGAAAAATAGACTTGCTATTTTATTCCTAATTGTATCCTCTTCCCCTGAAGCCACTAATAGGAATATTAAAACTAAAGCCTTGCTTCCCCTTACAAAGTGAGCAATAATAACAACAAAATGCCCTAACTTAACAGTTTTCTACTGGCCCCAGAAGACCCGTGCCCTATGCTGGTGTGCCCTGGGCCATCTGGCAAAGGGTTTGAATTCCAACCTAGATGAATTCATCTAGTGGTTCCAGTATTTATTTCCTCAGCTTTTACCAAATCTCTGGTATCACAGAAGCAATTGGTCATTCAAAGTGGGCCATTCTGAGAGTATATTGAATCTTCTACAGTGGTGGTTGCATTAATAAAAGTAAACATTATAGGAGGAGAGTATTGGACTGGACATATGTTGAGTTATATACTTGAGCCACAGGTACCTTTCATTCTAGCAGCAAAAGTTTGCAGAAAGTTGAAATAACATAACAAACCCAAGGGCAGAAGTTCAAAAGCTGATATCCACTGGGAATAGAATTATGTCTGTGAATATTTGTATTAACTGTGCATATCTTTTGAGCACTATCTGAATTATTATAAATCAGACAGTACAAAACACTAGCATAATAAGTATTAGTTTTTCTTGCTTCTGTAAAATCTGTTTGGATATCTACTTGGTACATGAGAAGAGTGCCATGAAAGACCTCCACTCTGACTGAAGGTGCTTCATTAAGGAAGTTACATTACAGCTGTGTCATAGGTAAAGCACAATATTTACCAGGAATCTGTGCAGATTAATAGGTCATCTCTTTTTTTATTAGGAGCACCTGGAAGGCAACGCTGGTATACCATACCAAGTTGTAACAAACCTGAAGTCAAACACTGAGTTTAAGTATTTTTTTAAAATAAATTACATATTTAAGTTTTTATAAAAATATTTTTCATAAAAGAGTAAATCAGGCATTGTACATTATTTCTACAGAGTGTTGAAAGTAAGTGCTTCAACTAGGAATTTCTGATAGTGCCTAGGTTACACAGATTGCATGTAACACATACAGCATTGCATCAAATTTTGTATGCACAGTTAATCCAAGTGTTCATAAACACAATTCTGTTGCCTGTGGCTATCAGCTTTTGAACTTCTCTTGGGTTTGTTATTTCAAGTTTCTGCAAACTTCCGCTGTTACCGTGACAGGTACTTGTTAGCCCTAATACTCAAGTGATAGTTTCCCATATTACTTAATCTTTGGCAAGAGTTAATTGACTTAAAGCACTTATCATCAGTAGGTTGTCTTCATCTGTATTTTCCATCTCAGTAATTAGTCATATTCACAGTGGCTTACCCTTAATTCCAAACTCCTTGGTGGTTCATGCCTGGCTGAAGCCTAACTGATGATGTTACTCTAACTCTGTACTTCCATTTAATCCAGCAGATATAGCCCAGGTGCAGGGACTGCATGAAAGACATGAGGAGTGTTAATTTCCAGCTGGTAACCTAGGAGCAAATAAGGGTTCTGCAGAGTTATCTGATAAAACAGACAAATGTTTTGTGGTCTCAGTACTAAGACTTCCAGAGAGGGGTCATGCTAGACTTCCATATAATTTTCCCAAAACAGCTATATTTTCTTTGTGCAACATTTTCCTTGTAGTACTTTTAAAGGAAATGTATTGCCATCCTAAACATCCCAGGTCAAAGGCTTAATTAATGCTTTAAAATAAAGGTTCCAAAACACCAGGAGAGTTTGTCATTTTCTCCCTGGTTTGTTTTGTGAAGAGGGAGGAGAGAAGGTGAGGAGGAACCCCTCCTGTTCCATGATTACATCCTGCCCACTCATTTTCTCCTTTTCTCCTCTGCTTTTGATTTTTAGTGGCGGTCTTAACAGAATGTCAAGATCAATTTGCAGCATGGTTTAACTCAAGGTTTGCAGTTCTGCCAGCAGCAATTGTCCCTGCAAACAATGCCGTGTGTTCTTGTAACTTCAGAAGCTTTTAGAAGGATCATGGCAAGGGCAGCATCTAATGACTTTATTAGTGTAGGGTTTCAAAATGGGCTCCGTAATTGTTCATATCTCTTTGTCAGCAAGTCATAATTACTGCTCAGCATTGTACAGGAGTGCACTTGTGAGTAGTTTCCTAATAGTACTGAAAGGAAGGCAAAGGGGCAATGGGTGAAAGGTGATGGCCTCTTACTATTAAGAGTAAGCTAGTCTATGCAGATGATGGTTAAACCATCTGCAATACATTCTTTACTCTTTAAAATTTGATTATCTTTCAAAATATCCTTTGAAGTGATTTAAGATTAGCAGTTTATAAGCCATTCTTAGTTCCAATTTCAGTACTTCTCACACTCCTTACTAGTCCTCGAATTACAACTGCCTGATGGTACGTGAACTGTATTGTACTAAGAATATTTATGGTATGAAAAATCTCATTTGTTCTTCATATTAATCTAATTACTGTTCATTCAGGGAATATGCATTTAACTCATATAGTTGAGAGTAGGCAATGTATATGAGAACGTAGAATAGGAGAATGCTAGAAAAGAATAGTACAAAAGCAATACTGTTGAAATGCCAGCCAGAGGTACATCACTGTAGATTTATGTTTGTATCAAACCCTGCTTTTGTCATGTAACTTATTACTAAGTTGCTCTGTGTGTTCTTTCTTGTAAGTCCTCTCTGCTTTGAATGCTCTAGATGTACAGAGTTGAACCCATCTTCACCTTTTCAAGATATATGAAGTCTGAGTGTAACACTACACCTTGGCACCTGTATGATATGTGGTTAAATCTTACCTCCAATGACTCCTATCTTTTATTTTAGAATATATAGAGTCAGAAATATATATATATATATATATATATATATATATATATATGATGTATATATGACATCAGTTACTTGGCCCAGTGTTTGTGTAGTTTCAAAACGAATCATAACGGTAACAAATTCTAAAAGATATTTCTAAAGTGAAATGTTTCAAGATACATATATCCCATCTTTGTTCTTTGCATTTTTCTAGCTTGAAGTTGAAAGGGTATGAGATTATTTTATCACTAATATCTCTGTCATTATTAATCTTTTCTGTTGTTAAATTTTTTAATGTTTTATTTTTGAAATTTTATTTACATCAATTTCCCTTTTCTCTTCCCAACCCCTCTCATACACACTTTCCTTTGTTCTGTCTCTTATTCATGACCTCATTTTCTTTAAGTACTGTTACATAGACACACACATACATACATGCATTCCTATATACATAAAAACAAGTTGCTCAGTCTGTATAATGTTCCCTATGTATATGATCTTGGGCTAACCTTTGATATTGATAGCCAGTATCAATCAAGGGGCTCTTTTCACTGAGAAGGCTATTTTGCCCACTCTCAGCATTCCCTGGTTGTTGAAAGTTCTTTGGCTGTGGTTGAGACCTTACAGGTTTACCCTCTTCTGTGTTAGTGTGTCAGCTGGTATCATCACAACTGGTCAAAATGCAGACAGCAAGAAATTGTGTGGTCCCCATGTACAAGCCAGAGAGGCTACATCCATGAAGCCTGTTTGTTTGTTTGTGTGTGTGTGTGTGTGTGTGTGTGTGTGTGTTGGTGACAAGGTCTTACTAAAAGCCCTTGTAACTCTGATAGAATTAGGAACTTGTTATAAAGATCACCAGGGTGGTTTGGAACTCGCAGAGATTTGCCTACCTCTGCCTCCCAAGTGCTGAGATTTAATGCATTATCACTCCTAGCTCCATTGTTAATCCATTTTTATTCATTGATATTTCTGAAGGAATTTCACTGATCATAGGTTCTATATAATTGAAATCAGTAGCATACATCTCGTCTCCTCTTCCACAGTCATTGGTATTAAGTCAACCCAAAGAGTTATAAAAGAAATATATTAGTTCAATCAAGAAAAATATGTGGAAACTGGTTTCTCTGACATTTTGTTCAGTATTTGCTTGTCAATCTGCATTGCCTATGACTAACAAGTTCAAAGACCGAATTTACCAAATAGTTT
The DNA here is from genome assembly GCF_900095145.1 of Mus pahari. Classification (NCBI taxonomy): domain Eukaryota; kingdom Metazoa; phylum Chordata; class Mammalia; order Rodentia; family Muridae; genus Mus; species Mus pahari. The sequence continues at coordinate 60,658,756 of NC_034595.1, forward strand.
CATTACTCATGGAAAAGTTGTAATGCTTTGGAATAAGTTTAGGTAACTCATTTATGGAAGATTTCAATTTCTTTTTTTCAGACATATGCCTATATTTCTGAAATTGTTGGCATTAGAATACCAGGGGGAAAAGTGTTTTTTCTTTTTTTTATTGTTTACTCTTTTTAAAGCTGTCTATAATTTTTATCTGCTATTGACTGTAGCCACAATTTAGAGAATCCTGAATAGATTACTTTGTTTTCCTTGGCATATTCTCAGCACTATACTAGTTTTTTGGGTTTTACTTTCAAGGTAAGGTTTCACTATAAAGTTGTAGCTGTCCTAGAACTCACTATGTATGCTGGCTGGTCTCAATTTGAACTCACATAAGTCCACCTATTTTTGCCTTCTGAATACTGAGATCTAAGGCACACATCACTGCACCTGGTCTGAAGTAGTCTTAAATATTCTTTCTGCGCTCCAAGATTTCTTTGATCTCAGTGAGATAAGTATCCATACTCTTAATTCACTAAACATGTTACACTGCACTCTATTCCCCCTCCCAGTTACGTAAGAAAGGAGAATTCATCAAAAAGGACAAATGACCCTGTTTTATGCCATTACGTATAGACATATATTACGTATAGCATATATTACGTGTAGACATTTTAACGTTTATTCTCTAGCTCTTCCACTGGAGTATAAGCTTAATAAGGGCTAATGTTACATTAATTGTTTTCATTTTTGTTCTTATTATAAGGCTCAATATTATTTGTTGAATGTTATAAGAATACAGGATGATTGAGAATATGGTTGAGTTTTGAATTTAACCAGCCCAGAATCAAATATAAAGACCTTGAGCAATTTGTGTAAACCTTTATTATGAAGTTTCCATATTATAAAATGAAGCTTAGACTACATACCTCAGATTTGTTCTTTGAATTAAATGGAATGATAGATTTATAATTCTGACTTAATAATAATAACAAAATTTGCATGGTACTGGCATAGAAACAGACATATAAATTATCTGAATACAATACACTAATACAAACCCACATGGGATGGCCTATAAGATGACACATTTGGTAAAGGCACTTGATATGCATACCTGGGGTCCTGAGTTCAGTTCTCAGAATCCATGTAAAAGTTGGAGGAACAAATCAACACGGAAAACTTATCCTCTGACTTCCACACATGTCTGTAGCATATATGTCTGCTATCACCAAGCAAGCACTGACGATACAATAATGATAGTAAATAATAATTTTAGTTAATCCAAACGGCCATAGCCACCTGATTTTTGATAAAGATGGCAAAATTACTAGAGAAAAGATCACCCCTCAACAAATAGTATGAGAAAACTGAATATCCATACATGGACGAATAAAACAGATCCCTAACCCTGAAACTGCACAAAAATTCACTCCTAATGTAGCAAATACCTTAATGTAAGACATGAAACTCAGAGGTGTAACATTTCAAAATCAGACATGGACAGGGACTCTGAATGAGAATCAAGTAGCTCAGGAAATATGACAATACCTATAGAGAACTTTGTTAAATGTAAAAACTTACATAGAGAGAACTGACTCCACCCCACATACACTCCAAAATAAATAGTTTTAAATGCCTGGCATATAGTGTTTAATGCATTTAATTATGTATATGTATTTGGTTTTTAATTTAAATACATTAAAATGTTCGGGGGATAAAAGTAACTGTTAACTGTTTGAGACCACTCTCTTCCAGTGACAGGTGAACATACTCATCTCAGCCTATGTTTCTTAATCTCATTGCAAATAATTCCTTAAAGCATCTCCTTGTTTGCCTTTCTAGAGTCCCCATTGTGCATGCTTAGAGTGCTCACGGTCTTGGTAGTCTACTTGCATTCATAAACCATTTCTATAAGCTACTGTCCTAGACTTTGCAGGGATCTGAGAGTGAGTTTGTTGGTATGTGCTTTTTAAAATCGAGCTATTTACATACTTGCCTTCAGATTCTAGTGATTTCTTTGTCATTCCTCCCTTTACTGTCCTAGTTATTCTATCCATTTGTTTATCTCCCCTCCCCTGATAAAAAGCTATTACCAATCGTTCAATAAATGCTGAGTTGCTAGACTTAAGTTGGGAAGATATTTTTGCCCCTTAATTTTCTCTCATCGATGTATCTTAAATATACTGTTACCTTAAATATACTGTTAACTTTAATATAGTGTAAAACAAAATAAATCAATTGAAAGCTAACTAACAATGCCAAATAAATGAGTATGTATAAACACTGAGATTCACTGAAGTTTTCTAGTAGAATAAGAAATTATGCTCAATAATACTAGTGAACTGGGAAAAAGGAGAATTCACAGGCATACATAAGCATTCATTACACACATTTTACCATATAGTTACTATCCCAATTTGGAATCCTAAGAATGCCTCTCCAGATTTCCTGACATTAAGTTTCAAGAATGAATTTTAATTCATTCTTTTAGTTCAGACTTTTTGTTATTAGTTCATTCTTTTAGTGAAGACTTTTCCATGTGAGAATCATTAAGTACAGCAATGGACAGCTGATGTCTGCTGTTGTTTTGCAAAAGACAGATTTTTTTTTCAAATGAAATTTTAAAATCTTACGTAGAAAATAGGGGGCTTTAGGCTAATTCTTTATTCAGTAATACTTTTTTTCTATAGGGAGTTTAGGTGGTATAGTCCAAAAATACTGCTTTTTGCTGATGTAACACATGGCAGGCAGATAGAGACTGTGGAGGAAAACCGTGCACTGTCAATATGCCTGTTGACTCTTGTCAAGCATCAGCTATCTCAAGTGATGTGAACCCTTACTGAGTTACAGGTTGATTATTGATTGAAAGCTTTGATGAATGACAGAAGTGCTAATACTTTCTATGTTAATCTTTTATATTTTAAAATCTATTCCTGTGTGTGGAGTCTTACCTTTCCTACATTTCTCATCTGTGAGAGTGATACTTCTTTTTAAATATGAAATTATGAATACATATCAGAATTCAAGAAAATCTAGCCAGCTTTGGAATAAAGAATAAATTCAATTCTGAAATTAGATGTCATTATCTTCAATATATAGATGAGAAAGCAGAGACTCAGGTAAAGTCTAAAGAAACAAATGACAGTGTGAGGCTTGTCTGTCTTCAATGTCTTTGTTCTTCCCTCAAGATTGTGCTACATGCAATATAATATGTTAATATTTGGATGATTTGCAGGTTTCATAAGTCAATGGGTGGTTTTTAAAAAATCTAATTATACAAAAATTTGTGTAAAAATTATCAGAAAGAAAGTTTATAATCACAAACTTGTCAGTCAACACCTACATATTTTGAAGGTCCAAATAAAGGTAGAAACTCATTGAGAACCCTAAAGTCTGTCGTAATTTATACTATTTTTAGATTGAACAGATTTCAGAAGTAAAAAAAAAAAAAGAAGGCTGCATTTCCAACATCGACATAGTGTGGATAAAGGTTACTGAAGTATGAATTGGCCTACCCATATAATAAATACTTGTTAAGATTAGAGGTAGATAAGTATAGATTCATTTCCTGATAAGGGTCCAAAATCATAACCTTGCACTGTAAAATTTAATCTCTCATTCTCTGTATTTTCCCCTAGAATGTAATCTAAATTATTTAAATCCAAGTCCCAGTTATAGACCACACTACTTATTGTAAACCTTGATTAGTGGAAGCCAAAATATTCTCAGTGTCCTCAGGACAAAGGTCATTTTCTTGTCATATATCCAGTAGTCCCTTCTGTTTATTGTCTAGCAAATAGCAAAACTAAGAGGAAATGTATAGAATTTAATGTTCACTGCTGTCTTCTATAGCCCTTGGAAAAGAAGCCTTCTCTACACTGCTAGAGGAGTTAGAAATAATTATTCCATTAGTCCTTCAAGCTAACATTCTGTGATCTAGGAGAATGTATCCAAGGAGCTGAAGAGGTCTGCAGCCCTATAAGATGAACAACAATATGAACTCACCAGTACCCACAGAGCTCCCTGGGACTAAACCACCAATCAAAGAAAACATATGGTGGGACTCATGTGTCTAGCTACATATGTATCAGAGGATGGCCTAGTCAGTCATCAATGGGAGGAGAGACCCTTGGTCTTGGGAAGGTTCTATGCTCCAGTATAGGGGAATGCCAGGACCAGGAAGTGGGAGTGGGTGGGTTAGGGAGCAGGGATAGGGGATTTTCAGAGAGGAAACTAGGAAAGGGGTTAGCATTTGAATTTTTTTTTTTTTTTTTTTTTTTTTTTTGAGGTAGACAAGGCTGGCCTCGAACTCAGAAATCTGTCTGCCTCTGCCTCCCAAGTGCTGGGATTAAAGGCATGCGCCACCACGCCTGGCAGCATTTGAAATGTAAATAAAGAAAATACCTTGTTTTTAAAAACAAAACAAAACTTAAGCTTATATTTCAATGGAGGATTTTCATGACTTGATGTTTATGCTCTTACTTTGTGTAAGTAGTACTAATACCCACTCATCGAACTCCCTTGTCAAGGTTTCTCAGTGTAACAGCCCTGGTTGTCCTGGAACTCACTTTGTAGACCCAGCTGGCCTAAAACTCACAGAGATCCTCATCTGCCTCTGCCTCGTGAATGCTGGGATTAAAGTTATATGCCACCATGCCCGGTTTAGAAAAAGCAGTACTTAATGCAAATATCTGGAGAAAGTTTACTTTTATATCTGGGAATATTTACATAGACATCCAATTGTGTTATCTAAGAATCCAAAATGTAAAAAATCTGGAATTCTTTGAATTGCCAACAGGACAAGTTTTGGGTTTTTAGATTAGGAATGTTCCAGCTAAACTAGTAAGAAAAGTGACTTAAGATTATTGTTCCTCTCTAAATAATTATAAATTGTAATTATAATTATAATTTATTAACTACTCTCCCCCTCCCCATTACTAAACTGTCAGGTCTCAAAGCCTTTTTACCAAGAGTAATTTATATGTAACAAGGAGAATAAGAGATTACCCAGTTATATTTGTTCCCCAGTACCACCAAACAATATTATGTAGGTTGTGTTTGTGTGTGTGTTGTTTTTAAGTTCTGGCTAACAGTTTATTGACACAACTTAATAGAAAATTTAAGCTTCAAACAAATAAGAAATGCTTTTCCAATTCAGTCCTCCCCAAATTACATTGTTTTCTTAAAATTGCCCTTAGTCTGCCTATATGTCTAATGTCTACAATATGCTTGAAAAGACATTGTACCAACCTTTTAGGAAACAATTCTATAATGTGGATCAATAATGATTTAATATTTGTGCTCTCTTGCCCAATTAATATGCTGCACAGACTTTTTCTTAAGTAAATATTTGAAGTAGTTCATTTTATTATATGCTTTATAGTGATTAAAACTGATAATGCTTATCTAGCTCAGAATTGTTGCAAACACAGTAAGATGTACATTTACTCAGTGGAATATTATTCAACTATCTCAAATGCCAGTAAATTACCGTGATAAAAATTTGAATGTTATGCAATTATCAACCTACAGTGTTTAATTTTGTACAATGATAATTTTCATGCAAACATATCTTTTAACTAAACACCCAAGTATAAAAGCGGTAAATTGAAGATATATATCCATATATAATTTTAATATATACTACCAAATTACCAATGATATTGTTGATAGCAGTTTCACTTATGTGTGAAGTGACTTTTCTTCATCTTTGTTAATCTGATAAGGTTTAGCTAAGGCTTTGAATTTTGGGTCAGTGGTAAGAGCATTTACTGTTTTTGCTGAGGTTCAGTTCCCAACATCCACATGGTGGCTCACAACCTTCTGTAACTCCAATCTGACATCCTCTTCTGACTTCTGTAAACTTCAGGTAAACACATGATGCACAGACATGCATGCAGGATAACACTAATACCCATAAAATAATATGTGAATCTTTAAAAATCAAAGATAAATAGGTTTTGCACCTTCTTACTTACTTTGAGCTTCTTCACATATATCTTTGACTTGCCTGCTTTTGCAGGCTGTCCTGTACATATCTGTTTATCTTTTACTTATTAGTGTGTAAAAGTTACTTGTATATTAAGCCTTGTAATGTGGTTTCAAATGCGGAGGTTATTTTCATTTTTTTTTCTTGACTTTTGATATAGCAGTTTTTACCATATAGTAACAGGCTTCTATTTTGTCTTTTATGTTTTGATTTGCTCTAGTCATACTCATCTTCTTGATGAGTAAAAAAATTTTTAATTTTTTTTAGAATTTCATGCATAAGTACTATATTTACATCAATTTCATCCTTCCTGCTTTCAGCCCTTCCTATCCCAGTTTATACGACTCAAGTTCATGACTTCAGTTTCTGCAGATAGTTTTGTTTTATTTTGTTTTATTTACACACACACACACACACACACACACACACACACACGCAAGCAAATACAAAAAACAAAACAAAAAACCCTCACCTAGTTAGCCCATTTAATATTGCTTTTATTTTCTACACATGTTTGGAGCTGAGTACTAGGACTGGATAAGCTATCAGGTGGCTTGTCTCTGGAAAAGTTTGATTCTCATTCTCTCTGCAGCTGATTATACGCAACTTTTCATCCGGGGTAAGGACCTGTCATAATTTCCTGTCTACTTTGTTGTATTAACTATTGTTGTCATTATGCAGGACTAGTATCAGCAACCATATTGTTATGATTCCTTGAGTGCAGAATACCTGACATGTTTAGAAGACACTGTCTAGCAGCTGGAATCTGCCTCCCACACTCTTTCTTTCTTCTCTTCTCTGTGATCCTTGAGCCTTAGGTGTAGGTGGTATAAAGAGAAGTACTTAGTATACAGTTAAAAATGACATTCATTTAAGAAGATGGCAATAGTGGGCTCTCCTCAAAGGTAGTTTGTTACCTGTTAACCACAGGTAGTTGGTTAGGTTTATAGTGTTGGGCATGAAGTCCCTCTTGTGGAGTAGCTTTACATCCCAGTTGTTGGTTGCCTCTGAGGTAATAGTGTGATGTCATTGCAATTATTGAGGCTATCTTGCCAGAACTGTCATTGTTGTTGATAGGTTTTACAACTATGCACTATTTTAGGACTGTTAACTATTCTTCTCCCTTGATAGCTTGCATAGCACCTTTGGATAGTATGAGAATTGGTCCTCAAGGAGCAAGATTCCAGCTCAGTTCCAACTCCACATCCTTTGTCTGAAGTATATGTGGTGTCTTCAGGAGTAAGGCCTTAACTTCAGGTTCTTGGAGGCAACCACAGGGAATGGCAGTAGACTCTATAGCCTGGAATCTGTTGGAATCCTGACTTTACACCTCAAAGGGAGGTTTCCCATGCCTGAACTGGGACTTTGTTAGAGAGTCTGTGTTTCTTGGAGAACACTACTACCCTGTGTGGCATAATCCATGTATACTATTTGTGTTTAGGAAATAAGAATTAAAATTATTCTGAGGTTTGATTTTGCCTCGGAATGGCTAAAATCAAGAAAACAACTGAACAAATGCTGGTGAGGATTCTAGGAAAGAGGAATCCAAACCAGTGTGGCCACTGTGCAAATCAACGTGGAGAGGTCTCAAAAAGCTAAAATGGATCTACTGTAAGACTTAGTTCTACCATTCTTTGACATATACTGAGAAGGCTCAGCATAGTACTTCATAGATACTTGATCAGCCCTATTAATTGATGCTCTTGATTCGTAATAGCTGGGAAATGGAACTGATGAATGATAATGAAAATGTCGTACCAACACACGGTAGAATTCTATTTAGCTGTAAAGAAAATGCAGTCTTGAAACTTTGAGATAACTTAATGGAAGTGAAAACTATTCCGAGTGAAGTAACCCTGATTCTTGTTACCTTAAACACATGAGGACCTTCTGTTAAAATGTCTTTGTCTTTGTTGTTCTCTTTTCCTGATACTGATTTCACTTTCACCTCTTTTGAACTTTTGATCAAATGTCAACATTGCAGTGATGTCTCCCCCTAAACATTTCATTTTGTTCTATAACCTCCCACTCCCTGCTTTGTTTTCTGTCTATGACCTGTAGCTCATAGACTTGTGAGCTGTTTGCTTAGGTGTGCTACAGCAGATCTGAGCTCACCATAGTAAGGAAGCTAGTAGGAACTAACATTACCTAAGGAAACAAGGTATAGTTCAGTAAGCTGCATTACCCAAAATATCTCTAGGACGACTCCTTCTGCTGCATCCAGAGACAACCAAAAGCCTTAAAACTTAAAGCGATTCTTGACAAATGTTCCAAATGTGAACAGTGCCTGGGAAAAGATATCTATTAAAGGGGCTGCTTCCTGTGCCTCACCCAGTTCTAGCTAGTCAGAATCTCCAGGGAAACTTGCTGTTTAGAGAAACTCCCTGGGACACCAGAAGTTGAGGATCACTGAGTATATAGCCTCTGCAGCTTTGCTCTGTACTTGTTTACCTAACTCAGTATAGATCAAAGACTTAAGACTACAAAACTCAAAGCTACCTCAAAGGGCAGAAAGAGTTATCCCAGCAGTGCTGAAGAACATTTCCAGCTGGAACTCCAGAAAAGAACTGAATGATGGGAAGGAAGGAATTGTAAAATGAAGTTGTAGTCAAAATGATAACTCTATGACTGGCCTATTTTTGGAATGCTTGGTAAATTATATTTCAAGTTAAAGGAGCTTCACTATATTTTCCTATTAGAGGGAAAAGGCAAGAAAAGCATAATGTTAGTGAGATTGGGTGTGGCCTTTGTGTTCCTTGTCTTCCACTCTGTTCTTTCTATCTCCATCAGTGAACACTGACCAAACCCTGAACATATGCATGTATGTAAACTAAGGGGCTTATTCTTGATAGAAAGCTGCCTTGGCCCTTTTTTTTTTAAAGAAGAACTTTCTTAAACCAAAATCAAAAGAACTTGGTGAGCAGCTGTAGTTACAGAATGGTGTATGAAGGTTTGACTCAAAGTATTGGGTAATAATTACTGCAGGCTATTAGGTGGGACACAAACTTTACCTGCTGAGTAAGCTCTTATTAAATATGTGGTTATTGATGCTGCTGTATGTGCATATATCCGTACATTTGTGTATGCATCTCCACATGGGAAGCCAGAGGTTTATATCAGGTTTCCTCAGGAGCTACCGCAGTTTATGAAGCACGGTTCTTCTCAGAGATGTGGACTTGTTGCGGTGAGGCTGGCTGTCCTGAGAGCCCCGGGTATCTTCCTGTCTCCATGTCCTTTGACCAGGATTGCAAGTACTGGATTGCTGTGTGGGACTTACTGATTGAACTCAGATCCTCATCGTGTATGGCAAGAACTTTACTGACTGAGCTGTCTGCCCAGCTCTGTTCTTTGACAATAAAATTAGCAATTGCTTTTGTTTAGTTACTGTTTTGTTATGAAAAAAAATGTTTTTAGTGTTGATGTGAACATACCATTTTAATCATAAAATTAATGATGAAAATGTTACATAACAGATAGTTCAGTTGGCATAGGCAGTTGGCTCCATCCCTACTGACTCGAGTTCCATCCCCAGGAACTATTGGGTAGACTAGAACCGACTCCAGCAAGTTTCCCTCTTACTTCCACATGCATACTCTGCCATGAACTCTCCCACATTCTTAACACAGTCAGACAGACACCAACATATAAACAGTTTTTCAGTGCTAAATATCATTAAGCATTTAAGAGTAACAACATAAGTACTAGTTTTGAGGGCCTACCAAGTACTGAGAGCAAGTTTCAGTGTATTCTGTCTACTACTTCATTTCTTCCTTGTTAAGTGTAGGTGTGTTAAAAATATATTTTCCACTTTATGTTGGAGTCTTCTTTATGGCAATCAGATTGAAGCATTTAGTGATAGTATTGCAACTGTCATCCTTTTAAATTCAAAAACAGTACCTGTCGTATTAAGTAAGCAGTAGGTTTGCAGAATTTAACCTCTTGAGGCAAGTGTGGTGCCACACACCTGTAATTCCAGCACTAGCAAGGTAGAAGGATCAGGAGTTTGAGGTCAGCATGAGCTGCATGAGAACCTGTCTCAAAAAATTAGAAGAGAGGAGGTTTTTTTCATCATTTGCCCCCCCCCTTTTTTTTCTTTTTTTCTTTTTAACTTTATTTTGGAGGTGTGTGTCCACATTTGTGTGCAGCTGTATATGCCCATGTGCATGAAGACTAGAGGATCTTTGGCATCCTACTCACTCTACTAATCTCTGCCTTACTCAATTGTGATAGGATTTCTCAGTAAATCTAGATGGAGACTGGAAGTCCAGCAATCCTCTGCTTTTCACCTGCTTAGTACTGAGCCTACTGGTTTCCTTTCTTAGCATGGATGCTGGGGCTCTATCCTCAGGTGCTTCTACTTCCTCAGCAACTGCCCTTCCTTTCCCATTGAGCCACACCCTAGTGACTTTTCATTTCCTTCTTCAAATTAAGTCTATGGTAATTGGCTTATTTAAGTCCTCTACAGTTCAAAAGGAAAATAAGAGATTCCCCAACATTGTAAAATGGTTATTTCCCACTTTAGAGTTGAATCTAATGGTTGTAGTAACCATTTATTTATTTATTCCTTCATGAAATCTGACTGAAAAATATTTTTAACTTATTTTATTAGATATTTTCTTCATTTACATTTCAAATGCTATCCCGAATGTCCCCTATACCCTCCCCCCACCCTGCTCCCCTGCCCACCCACTCCCACTTCTTGTCCCTGGTGTTCCCCTGTACTGGGGAATATAAAGTTTGCAAAACCAGGGGGCATCTCTTTCCTACAATGGCTGACTAGGCCATCTTCTGCTATATATATGCAGCTAGAGACACGAGCTCTGGGGGTACTGATTAGTTCATATTGTTGTTTCACCTATAGGGTTGCAGACCCCTTCAGTTCCTTGGGTAATTTCTCTAGCTCCTCCATTGAGGTCTCTGTGTTCTATCCTATACATGACTGTGGGCATCCACATCTATATTTGCCAGGCATTGGCATAGCCTCACAGAGATAGCTATATCGATGTCCTTTCAGCAAGATCTTGCTGGCATATGCAATAGTCTGACTGAAAAATATTGAGTGAGTTGCAGTTGGGTTGACAGTTTTGCTCCATCCATCAGGTATTCTGGAACACTTTTAACTGTTCAAAGGGAACAATACCACAAATATGAGAAACACACTTTTTCTGTTAAAACAGGCTGTTTTTTTCTGTGTCTGTCCTGGTTTTGAACTAAAATTTTGGCTAATGCGATCTTCTCTTCCTGCCTTTCCGTTTCCTTCTCCCTTCCTCCTGTTCCCCTCCATCATGTTTCCCTCTCTCTTCTGTAGGCTTCTTTCTGCCCTCTGGATTGTGCACTCCTTTCGTTCCTTTTGCTTTCCTTTCGAGAGACCAGAGGGCATCCTGTTTAACTAGTGAGGCCAGTGCTATGATGGGCATCTACTATGTGATATCCACTCAATCCATTGGTGTGAAAGCAACAAGGACTTATTTTTCTCCCTTTTGTAGGAAATAGCATTCCAACTGTTTTTTGACATCTTTAATTTTAGAGGTTGCCAATGATCAGCTCAGGGTCAAGAGTGATTTCAAATATTTTAGTAAGACATATAAAGAAAACTGAGACCCTAACTTGCTAGTCTCCTGATTTACACATCTCTGTTGATGAGTTAAAGCTTTATGAGTGTGAAATTTGGTATGGAAGCTTAGTCTGCTTGAGAACCTTTTATCCCATAATAGTTGTGGAATGTGAAGATTTGAATTTTCATGGGGGCACTGATATTTCATGGCTGACAATGGATTTCTTAAGGCCTTGTCATTTCAAATTGCCATGAGGTCTGGTTATTGCTGCACTAAATGTGTATATGAACCTGCCTCCCAATGACCGTACTACAGTGGTGCTAACTTGTCTTGACACTCTAGCTGACAGGTCTAGCTGCCCTTAACAAGATCTACCTTCTGTAGTCACAGCACCGGTTTTACAAAAGATTCAGCCTAAATTTCTGAAATGAATTTCTATTGACAGAAAATGTATTGGCTTTAAAAATTAAGAGGTTTGATTCTGTTTTGAATTGGTTATCAAGTGATTCTGAGCACATGACATTTTAATACCATTTGTCTTTTCAAATAGATTTACCTTCTAATGCATGTGACGACAGGCCTTTGCTCATCAGCTAGAACATACATTTCAGAGGAGTTGTTACCTAAAATATTATCATAAGGCATAAGAAAACACACGATTTAAGTTGCCTTTCATGAACATAATTAAGAATTAATAAGCTAGTACCAGTGGCTAGTCTCCAGAATTTCCACTGTTTTGCCTTTTGTGACCTGTGTTATTAAAAGTCCATTATTTTTACAGACTTTATTAAATTGGATCTTATTAAAGCATTCTATATTTGCATTTGGTCTTTCATAATTCATTATTATTATGACATTTACTTTTTACCATCAGATCTGAAAACATATCATAAGCTACCCTTTTCTCTTGAAAGAAATGCTAATTTCAAACAGTCCTCTAATAGAAGAGAAAAGCTTTATCAGTTTTTTCATTTATTCCAGATCGTGTTAAGAATACTAATGCTAGACTTCAGTATGCTAATATCTCTGAGCTTTTTTGGCCAAAAGCTTAGAATTGCTTTTATTCCATACTAAATACAAAACTAGACGACCACTACTTCTAGAGGAAACACAGTGCTTCCATGTAGATCTTGATTCTAAGGACTTAGGGGAATGTTGCTAAATCTATTTTTAGAATGATGCTAGTCAGCTTCCTTTATACCACACTCTGTCATTTATCCTAGTTAAGGAATTCTCTCCTGGACATTCTTTGGTTTTCTCATAGTTTAAAAAGTAGTACATCTTGCAATATTTGAGCCTTAAGAATCCTGTGCCGTCAGCCCCCGACAGCATTTTGGCTATGCTTCCTTCTTTTCTATATGATAACCATTAAAGATTTAGTTGAAAATTCAACCAAGTATAATTTTCCATACTGAAAGTTAGGCTATCTAATCTTTAGTAATGGCATCTCAGATCTAATAAATTTGTTTGAAATTTATTTTGGATTTTGCTTTATTTTAGATTTCTGACAATGTGCAATAGACACTTTGGCAGCGTTATTGCACAAACCATTCGGACTCAAAAGACAGATCAGTTTCCACTTTTCCTGATTATCATGGGAAAGCGATCATCTAATGAAGTGTTAAATGTGATACAAGGTAAAGTATATGTCACAATGGCAATGTTATTGATAACTTTACCATTTTTCCATTAAAATATAAAATATCCTAAAGAACATCTTTTAAAGCATATGTACTATGAAAAATGAATATGGTGTTAAAAGTCTAGCACCCAATAAAATTGCATAGTTCCTCAGTCATAGGACAGTGAAGTTATGTTCACAAATGGTTAATTCCCTAAATCTAGCAGTTAGGTTATAATCATTTGTCAGATGTGGCATTTATTTCTGTTGATTTTTAGCTGTAATATTGATTAGTTGAAAGAATTGCTTATCTTTAATTATCTAGAAAATCCAGTGACTATACATTGCAAATTGAATTTTTCACGTGTCAGTTGTTCCTCCTTATTTGTGTGACTTCTGCCTGAGATACACCCCTGAGGCAAAAAGCTGTGGGATTCCTGTGGATTTAACCATAATTTACATTTTCCTGGAAATTTAACCATACTTTACATTCTTTCTTTAAAAAAAAAAAGAAGGAGGAATGAATGAACAAGTGGTTTTTTTGCTGTTACTAATGCACCCAAAAGCTAGGGCACAGCACTGCAGTGTCCATGGGAAAGCTTAAATAAAAATAGTTGGCCCACTCAGTGCCACCAGGAAAGAGTTTTCAAGTGCTCCAAGCTGATGCTTGGGTCTGGGGTACTTCATTTGGCCCCATTTAAGTGTAATGGGGAGGGGATTTGTGCATTCCAGTGCCTGTAAAGCCTAGGCAAAACAAAAGCTCAGGTGTTTTGTTTTCTCTAACTGTGCAGAGCATGGTTTCCTAGGCAGTCTTTTAAAGACCAGCTGAGGGATCTGGTTCCCAAGGGGTGAGGAGAAAGTGAAGACAGTTTTGTTGTTGTTTTCCTCATCACAGGCAACACTGTGAGCTTTCGTCTTGCAAAGCATAGGCCATAGGCTCCAGAAGCTCTGTCTCTGGAAACCTGCACGATCACAATTATTTTAGGTTTTATTTCACTTTGCACACAGGAAGTCAAGCCTCTTGACATAAATCGTAGTGGATTAGTAATATCCACCACTGCCACTCACTCACAACTGTAAAAGGAAAAGGCCATCTAAGAGGATGATGCTCAAAGAAGCAAACAGGGCTTTGGCTTTTTTTTTTTTTTTTAATTTAGCCCTTTTGTTAGGTGATGTGAACCAATATATTCTAGTTGTCTCAAAGAGAAGCACATGTGGGGTTTCATGAGCTACACTAGTTGCTTCTCCCTGCCTTCCCTGAAGTAATTTTTACAGCCTGACAGACAAATTAAGCTTATATAGACAGGACATTTGGGAAACATTTTCTTCAAAACAAAAGTAATTCTGTCACTTTCAAGTAATAATGATAACATTTGAGTTTTTAATAAAAATTTTATATCCCCCACTGGAAGACTAACAGCATAAATAATTTTTGATGACATTAACAGTGATATTAATCCTGGAAATATGTTTGTTGGTATCCTGTGGGGGACGAGGGTGCCTCTGTGGGCTCATGCTGAGGCATCCCTTCCCCCTAGGGACCAGCCACATGATGACTATAGTATAGAATAGAGTTTATTCAGGGCATGGGGAGGGGAGTTGAGAGGGTAGTAGAGACAGAGAAAGGAAGAGAGAGAGCAGGAAAAGAGGAATAGAGGCCAGCCATGAGCACATGGAGAGAGATAGGGGAAGGGAGTGAGAAGAGGGTAAGGGAGCAGGAGCTAGAGGAGAGAGCAAGAGTAAGAACCCAAGAGAGTGAGGAGCGGGCAAGCAGCTAGCCCGTTTTATAGTGAGTCAGGCACACCTGGCTTTTGCCAGGTAACTGTGGGGCAAAGCCTAGATAAAATGCCAACATTTAACAAATGTGATTTTTTTTTTTAAATGTCATATATAGTGCATCAACATTCAGAAGAAATGCATAAGTCAGTGAAGTAATGTTTTCTTTTTTTGTTTGTTTGTTTTTCGAGACAGGGTTTCTCTGTGTAGCCCTGGCTGTCCTGGAACTCACTTTGTAGACCAGGCTGGCCTCGAACTCAGAAATCCGCCTGCCTTTGCCTCCCGAGTGCTGGGATTAAAGGCGTGTGCCACCACGCCCAGCTGGGAGTAATGTTTTCTAAAGGCATCAATGCTTAATGGAATGAAGTTGTGCATAGAAAAAAAGATCAGTTCAGAGATAGTGGACCTGGGTACTGTAGGATGCACTTGTAGTCTCATTTACTCTAGTGAGTGAGGCAGGAAGGTCAAGAGTTCAAGGTCAGCCTGAACAATAAAGAGAAGCCATGGAGTTTTGAGGGGAAAGGGAAAAGAATTCTAGTGTTACATAGTAGGAAAGTATATGTTTTGATATTTTTAAATTCTCCATGCTGCTAATTTGAAGAAACTTCTTATCAAACTGAATATAGTATCAAAGAAATATAACTAGAAATACTTATTAAAATGTTTCTTTTCTGATTACATATATGCAGAAGGCCACATATTCTTCATAAATTTCAACCAGCATAGCCTATTTTCACAAGTTTAATATAGAAATAGATATAAAGCTATAATTGTTTTTTGTTGAGCCAGATAGTGCAGAAAGAAATATGTGAGAATGTTACAACTGGGCCACTTTTGTCACCTTTTTCTTCTGGAGTAAATTTTGTTAACAAAAATAAAACATTACATTAGGTTATGATGACAGTGTTAACTTTAGAATGAATTGATACATATGTTGTAAATATTTTCATTTTAATTTTTAAAAATGTTGTATTACATTTATTTGTCATGTGTGTGTTCTCATCTTCACTATGTAGGTAGATTCTGTGGTCCAAACCCAGGTTATCAGGTTTGGTGCCAGCACCTTTACCCACTAAGACATTTTTGCTTGCCCTTTTTTTATGGAGTTTCTATATAAAGTAAGTGTCAGTGGCTGTGATGGTTTGAAGGAGAAATCCCCTTTATAGGTTCAAGTCTTTGACTTTGGTGTACAGTTGCTGATAGTGCTTGAGGAGGTATGCCGCTGGTTAGCTCTTTACTTCTTGTATGATTAATGTGACCAGCCAGCTTCCTTCTCTGCCTCTACACTGTGCCTTCCCACCCCTGTCACCATGCCATGCTTTCCTGCCACAATGGGCTCTATCTGACTAAAACCATAAGCCAAAAGAAACTCAAGTTTCTTTGAGCAACAGAATTATATTATATTATTTATTAATTATATTATGCTACAGCAATAGAATAGCTATAAACCACATAAACTAAGGTTATTTTGAGAATTCTAGTGGATTTTTTTAAGACCACAAAAAGGTCCTGAGACAAAGTTTGGAAACTGACACTATATTTTGTCAGTTTTGCCTAAACTACATTAACTGGTTCCTTTTTCTGTCTCTGACCATTGAGGACTGAGGTATGAAGTACCTACAAGCTCAGTTTAGCAGTGGGTCTTCCCCCTTAGCATTCATATAACTATAGTATTTTCCCATTTATAATTTGAACATTTTGTTCTGTAGTTCCAGAGGGGAAGTCTAGGCATTCAGAGTAGCAAGCTGGCTAATAATATTTTTGCAACACGTGAAACAAAACAAACTGGAAGTGGGGCAAGGTTATAAACTCTCAAAGCATGCCCTCAGTTACATACTTTCTTTATCTAGGTTCTATATCCTAAACGTTCTATTACCTCCCTATTCATCATCACTAGCTGGGACCAAGTATTCAAACTCAGGATCCTGTGCAGACAGTTCTCATTCAAACTACCACAAGTACATGCCGTAAAGTGTTCAGAACCTTCTTTTTGCCATCTGTCATACCTGTTAGTAATAACTGCCAATGATTGTGTCTGTGTACCAGGCACATGATAATATTATCCCTGCTACTTCAAAGAACTGTATAGAGGAGTGTCACCTTCCTTTTGAGAACAAGAAAATTAATTCCTAGTTACAATCTACTCTGTTTTTGTTTTCATTCATTTTTTAAAAAACTCGCATTTCATGTGTATGAGTGTTTTGCCTGCATATGTGTTTGTGCATCACCTGTGTCCCTGGTGTCCTTAGATACTGGAAAAAGGTGGCAGAGTCCACTAAACCTATAGCTACAGGTGGTTGTTAGCTGCCTTGTGGGTTCTGAAAAGCAAACCTAGGTCATCTTGGAGAACAGCAAGTGTTGTGTCTTACTTAGTTAGGGTTTCATTACTGTGAAGAGACATTGTGACCACTGCAACTCTTATAAAGGAAAACATTTAATTGGAGTGGCTTACAGTCTCAGAGGTTTAGTCTATTACCATCATGGCAGGAATCATGACAGTGTACAGACATACATAGTGCTGGAGAAGCTGAGAGTTCTACATCTTGATTTACAGGTAGAAGAAGGAGATTCTGTACTACATTGGGTATACCTTGAGTATAGGAGATCTATACTCTTCTTGACACACTTCTCCTAATGGTGTTATTCCCTATAGGCTAAGCATTCAAACACTGTTTCTATGGGGCTATACCTATTCAAACCACCACGTGCTTTTAACCACTGAGCTGTCATTCTAGCTCCTCATTCATTTTCTTACTAAACACATACTTATGGAACCCTTGTGGTGAGCTAGACAATTTCTAGAAACTAGATTAAATACCTTGTGAGTAGCAAAATTTTTATTTCAACTCTTAGTACAAGGCCAATTCTGTTTTCTTAGTGCCCAGATAGTGTGTGGCCCATACTTATTTGAGAGAATAGTAGTGCTATGAACAAACTGGAGATCCCTAACCCCATGTTGCCAATAATCAAGAAGGAAATTTGGAGAAAGGTCATTGAAAAATCACATTAGCCATGTTCTGTGCTAGAAAAGACTATCAAGGATGCTTGCTCTTTATCATCCTGATGTCATTTCATTAATGTGGCATGATGACATCACAGGCCCTGGAGAATCTCTCTCTTTCTTCCAGTAGATTTGAAAGGAAAGAGAGCTCCCTCATGTAACCTGGTGAGTTTCTCTTTTGTAAGCCATCCCAAGCAAAATTATATGCATTTAGGAAATGTTATTTATACACATTGCCATTTTTTTAAATTTAGGGAGTAAAATAAGGTTAAGGAAAAACCAAGCATCTTTAAACTCCTCTTCATAAAGATCATAGTCTAGACATTCATTTGAAATCTTAAAGGGAAAATATTCATTGAGGGAAATAGTTTTGTTTTTGTTTTTGTTTTTTTTTCAAATATTCAGTTCCTGTTTGTATTACTAGAGAAATTTCAGCAATGATTCCAAGTATAGAAAATGGCTGGTGGGGGTAGGGTGTGGCTTTTTAGGTAGCTTAGTGGTAAAGTGGTTGTCTAGCATGTCAGTCTCAAACTCCACATTGGCTGGAGTCGGGGTGCAGGCATCAGAGGAAGTGCTGGCTCCTGAATTAGCCTCACCTGCTTTTAAGTCCTGACCCTGTGATTACTGGCTTGATCTTTGTTGGGTGCATTTCTTGAACCCTTTAAAGATATTTTTCCTTCTCTTGAAAATCTAGAGTATAATTACTTCTTCATGTAGCTGTACAGATCAGATGAGATGAAAACATTAATTTAGCATAATCACAGACATGCAAACAATTGGTAGCTGTTGCTAGTGTTATTAACACTATTGTTTATATAAACTGAAAGGACTTTTGAACCTCATTACTTGGACATTCTTCTTTCTTGTGCTAAAAATTGTTAATTGAAGTTGCTCCAGATCTGATTTTTCTAAAATTTCAACTACCATTGTTACTTACTGAACATATGAAACATTTCATTGAAAGTACTTTAAATACTAGCTTTCCTGTCTATAATTTTTTAAACGTTTTTTTTTTGTTGTTGTTTTTCTTTTTAGAGATTTATTTATTTATCATATCTAAGTACACTGTAGCTGTCTTCGGACACTACAGAAGAGGGAGTCAGATCTCCTTGCCGATGGTTGTGAGCCACCATGTGGTTGCTGGGATTTGAACTCAGGACCTTCGGAAGAGCAGTTGGGTGCTCTTACCCGCTGAGCCTCTCACCAGCCCCCCTGTCTATAATTTTAGTGCTGTTAATTCTTTACTAAAAACGTTCTTTCATTTATAATAATTATAATAACTTAAAGCTATGTAAAATTCTATATAGAGCTTGGAATCTCTTATGTCTCACTAGGTAATACAACAGTGGACGAGTTAATGATGAGACTCATGGCTGCAATGGAGATTTTCTCAGCTCAACAACAGGAAGACATAAAGGATGAGGTAAGACAAGAAGTGAGGTGGAATTTCCATAGGAGGTTGATGAGATGATCTGCCAATGGTGATGAGTGACTGTTTCGTGACTAATAGGTAAGGATGGTAAAGATACTATTATAGATTTGTCAAGGTACTTTAATGCCAGGCATGTTTCTTTTTGGTCTTTTCTTGCCACGACTCAAAAGGTTCTAAAGGTTTATTTAAATTTATGGATTGTTTACATTTTAGTAAATTTTGGGTGCTAGATAGTTCATTATGTAGGAAAATAATTCACTAGCTAGTTTACAGATTTAGTTCAGGAATTTCTGCTTCCATATAAAGTTGTGTTGCTGTTGTTTGTGTTTTTTTCTTTTTTTTTTTTTTTAAGTTTAGTTTATATATATGAGTACAGTCACTATCTTCAGACACACCAGAAGAGGGCATCAGATCCCATTACAGATGGTTGGGGGGGGTACCGTGTGGTTGCTGGGAATTGAACTCAGGACCTCTGGAAGAGCAGTTAGTGCTCTTAACCACTAAGCCATCTCACCAGCCCTTGGTTTTGTTTTTTTAAGACAGGGTTTATCTGTATAGCCCTGACTATCCTGGAACTCACTTTGTAGACCATGCTGGCCTCATACGTGGAGATGCACCTGCCTCTACCCCACAAGTACTGGTATTAAAGGCATGCATTATCACCACTCAGCAACTATATACAATTTATCTGTAAAAGTATTTTTATTCTCCTATTGTCTTGTTATTTCAGAGGCTAACTGCCCCTGTCTTCTAACCTAGGCCTAGTCCTGAAAGCTTCTAGCCAGTGTATGATCTTATCTAAGCCTAGAATGTTTTCAGCCTCTGAGACTTACTGCTGAATATGCATATCCTTTCTAGTTCTTTCTGAACTCTGGCTGGCTGGTTCAACTTAGCTGTTCTGGCTCAAACTCCTATCCAAGCTGACTGATTCAATCTGACTTCTCTCTTAGCCACTAACTTTTTGCTCTACTTGGCTCCAAACTAACTCTTCAGATCTTCTGGCTCCTTCTCATTCCCTTGCTCATACTGTCTTCACTTATGTCTAGCATGTTCTCTGTCTTCTTTCTCTTTGCTCTGCTCTCTGACGTAGCTTCCCTTTCCCTTCTCTTCTCCTGAGAGTTGGCATATCCTATTCTGTCAAATCTTTCTCTGATTCATCACTTCGTCTGCCACTCAGTTATCACTTTCAAACATGGGTGTGTCCTTCTACAAACTAACTTTATTTTTATCCTTTGGGATTAAAGGTTTTGATAAGGGCTAAGCCACACCACAACTAGAAACAGTTGTTTTGTTTTTTGTTTTCTTTTCTCAGTAAATAACACAATCTCTGGGTTCACAGCATGATGAAGTATCCTGCAACATTCATTCTATTTTGTGCAGACTTAGTAGGAGGCACTGAGCTGAGGACTGATTTTGATAAAGATTTTGCCAACTTTAGTATTTAATATAGAGTACATAAAAGAATAGCTTCATTTTCCTTCATTATTATGGCCTCTTCATGGTACTAGAGGGTCAGCAGTTCTCAATCTACAAGTTGTAATCCATTTGGGAGCCAACCCGTTCACAGTGGTGATCTAAATTCATTGGAAAACACAGATATTTATATTATGATTCATAATAGTAGCATAATTACAGCTATGAAGTAACAACAAAATAATTTTATGGTTGGGGTCACCACATCATGAGGAACTGTATTAAAGGATCATAGCATTAGGGAGGTTGAGAACTCTGGCTCTAGATGGCTCCAATCCAACCAAAAGCTGTGTAGATCATGGATATGGAGGGTCAAATAATATAAGATAGTACAATTTAGGTTCAGATGTGCGAAAACTAAAGGTCAAAGTTAACTCAGTTTACCCAGGGTCATCTAGCTGGTAGCTCTTAATAATCCCTTAATCATTAATATTAGATCAATTAAGAAATTTCTGGATTATGAAAATAATTCTTGAATAAAAGTGTGTGAAGCAGATATTAGCATATGTTAATTTGAAATGCTAAGCCTTTGGATATTTTGGTAAACTTATGCTTTAATTTTTTAAATTTTTTTATTTTTTTTATTAGATATTTTCTTCATTTACATTTCAAATGCTATCCCCAAAGCCCCCTATAACCTACCCCCGCCCTGCTCCCCAACCCACCCACTCCCGCTTCTTGGCCCTGGCATTCCCCTGTACGGGCCTCTCCTCCCATTGATGGCCAACTAGGCCATCCTCTGCTACATATGCAACTAGAGACACAGCTCTGGGGGGTACTAGTTAGTTCATATTGTTGTTCCTCCTATAGGGTTACAGACCCCTTTAGCTCCTTGAGTACTTTCTCTAGCTCCTCCATTCAGGGCCCTGTGTTCCATCCACTATGAGCAACCACTTCTGTATTTGCCAGGCATTGGCATAGACTCACAAGAGAGCGCTATGTCAGGGTCCTGTCACCAAAATCTTTCTGGCATATGTAATAGTGTCTGGGTTTTAATTTTTAAAATTTTCTGTAGAATAGCAAAAGGAGAAAGTAATTCTAAGCAATAATAAAATTCCTAGGTATCCAACGTGTCTTCAGTAGAGTACTCTTTCATTATTGCCAATGTGAAACTGTAGGCAATATATGACTCTACTAGTGTGTTTTGCTTTATGTACCTGTATCTTCCATTCAATTAAGAGGGGTTTTTGTTTGATTTTTTTGCTTTGGTTTGGGATGGGGAGGTAATTGGTTCTGTTTTGTTTGAGTGTTTGCTTGTTTTGAAATGGTGTTTACTTTTGTAGGTTTGGTTTTGTGGAACTCACATTGTAGACCAAGCTGACCTAGAACTCACAGAAATCTCCCTGTTTCTCCCTCTAATACTGGGATTAAAGTTGTGCACCACTTCCTGGGCCCAGTTATGTTCTTTGTCTGTTTGCTTTTATAATAGTGGTCATCTTTTACTCATGTTTCTAATTTCATCTCCTTATACCTAGGAAAAATTCAGTACTCAATAAATGTTTTTTAGTTGATTACATATGTGAATATTTGGAAGAATTTTCATGAAATAAGTTAACTTGAAAAGGCAGTGTTTGATTATGTGATATAAACATAAGGTACCTACAATAACAGGTATAGAGTGTTATGATTACTTTTACTCTCTCCTATTTTGTTTTATGAGACAGATTCCCCACCCTCCAATGGATCTCAGGTTTCCATAGAGACAGGGTATCATGTATCTCAGGCTCCCTCTGAGACAGGGTCCCATATATCTCAGGCAAACCAAAGATGACCCAGAACTTGCATTACTTCTCCCCCATATCCCAATTGCTGTATTATAGGTATGCATCACTGTGCCTGATTTTTATATAGTGCTCAAGATCAAACCTAGCACTTAATGTATGCTACACGTGTGCTATACCAAATGAGCTCCATCTTCAGGCACAAGTTTAGTTCTTTAATGTTTACTGGGTTTCTTTTACTTCCAAGAAGATAGTCAGATTGTAATGTTTCTATTTAGTCAGTTGCTGGTTACTTTGAAGGAAAGACAGCCATGTATATGGTAGAAAGATGTTTATGTGTTACTCTATAAATTGATAGTGACATTCTGAAATAATGAAGCACTGTATTTAGTTAGGAATTTAATAATAGGTGTGTTGCCATTCAAGATTACATTTATCCTGATTGGCAGTAATTTACTAAACACATTCCTCAGCCATTTAAATCTCATTAGTATCAGATTTACAGATTATGCTGTATAATAAATAATATGAATGCACATTTTTTCATCTTAATTTGTGAGTCTTGTAGTTCATTCATAAAGAAATTGACATTAATTCAGTTAATATTGACACAAAATTTGACATGAAGGTCACATGAAAAATCCAAGGCCCCTATAATTGAAATTTAACTATAAAAAGAGAAAGATTTCTTTAATTTTTGTGCCTTCATGAATATTATTACACTGGTCATAAATACAATTATCAAGCAAAGTATCTTAGTTGGGATTTGTTGCTATGAAGAGGCACCATGACAATAGTAACAGTTATAAAGAAAACATTTAATTGGGGCAGGATGAGATTTAGTCTTTTATTGTCACCACTAGACACATGGCTGTGTGCAAGCAAACATGGTGCTGTTCAGCTAACTAAGAGTTCTACATCTACATCAGCAGGCAGCAGGAAGACAGGATGAAACACTGGGCCTGGTTTGAGCAAGTGATACCTCAAAGCTCACACCAGTGATACACTTCCTCCAATAAGACCACACGTCCAATGGTTCTTCTCCCTGTGAGTCTATGGGGGCCATTTTCATTCAGACCACTACAAAAGCTTCCTCTACATTTATGTATTTTGTCAGAACTGTGAAGATCATATGGTTTTATTTATTGACCTTTATTTTATGTACATTGGTGTTATGTCTGCATGGATGTCTGTGCGAGAGTGTCAGATCTTGGCGTTACAGACAGTTCTGAGTTGCCATATGGGTGCTGGGATTTGAACCCAGGTCCTCTGGAAGAGGAATCAGTGCCCTTAAGCACTGAGCCATCTCTCTGGCACCCAGGAAATAGTGTTGTTTGTGTCTGTGATCTTGCCTTTTGAAATATTTACAAGTAAAACTGTGTTAAATTTATAATTAAGTCAATGAATAGATATAAAGGATAACTTGCTTGGCCTGAATTTCCTTGCACTGTACTTTCATGGCCAAGTATAATTGCTCATGCCTTAACCCTTGAATTTGGGATATATAGGCTTTGCAAGTTCAAAGCCAGGTAGACTGTTTCTTTTCATTTCTTTTTTTCTTTTCTCCCTCTCCCTCTCCCTCTCCCTCTCCCTCTGTTAGTGGAACCTGGATCAAATGGACCACATAATATTGTATAGATATATTTTTGGAAAATTTTGCTTGGTATTTAGCAACAGCACTGATATGCATGGCATAGTGACTGCATGCCTGTAATTGTGTGTTCATGATGCTGAGGCAAAAGGCTACAAGTTTGAGGCCAGTCTGTGCCACATATAGGACTCTTGACTCACAAAAATAAAACCTTTTATAGCACAGAAAGGGTATGTTTATTACTTTTGGTAGATGTTGTTATTTTTTATTGTTGCCAAAAGAACTTGTTAAATTTGTGGTTTGATATATGAAATGTGTTTTTTAAAAATTGTTTTCTTCTGCTTAAAATCTCACTATTGTTACACTCCATAATGTTTTGCAGAGTTAACAATACAGATACAGATTCTAACCCATGTGCCAGATTCTTTTTTTTTTTTTTTTAGATTTATTTATTTATTATATGTACACTGTAGCTATCTTCAAACACTCCAGAAGAGGGCGTCAGATCTTGTTACGGATGGTTATGAGCCACCATGTGGTTGCTGGGATTTGAACTCTGGACCTTCGGAAGAGCAGTCGGGTGCTCTTATCCCATGTGCCAGATTCTTAAAGCAGAAATCCGCCATCGTTAAGACCTACAAAGATCAAAGCAATCTCTCTAATGCAAAAAACAAAGCAACACTTAACAAACCATGCCTTAAAAGATACCTTATTCTTAAGTTTTAAGACTACATACACTCACATAGTACGTCCTAAGGCTAGGAAAACTACTCAGTAGTTCTGATATGAGAGGTTTTGTTGGGTTTGGTTTTTTACTTATTCACTTATTCGTCTTTCACGTCCCTCCCTCCCAGACACCCCACCCCACAATCCTTTGCCTGCTCCCCTTCTCCTCTGAGAAGGTGGGGACCCACCTTGGTATCCCCCCACCTTGGCCCATCAATCTTTGAGGCTAAGGGTATCCTCACCCACTGAGGCAAGACCAGGCAGTCCAGCTAGAAGAACATATCCCACAAACAGGCAACAGCTTTTGGATTCGCCCCTGTTGCAGTTGTTCAGGACCCACATGAAGACTAAGCTGCACATCTGCTACATGTGTGCAGGGAGGCCTAGGCCCAGACCTTGTATGCTATTTGGTTGGTGGTTCAGTCTCTGAGAGTCCCAAGGGTCTAGGTTAGTTGACTCTGTTGGTCATCCTGTGGTGTTCCCATCCCCTTCAGAGTCCTGTTCCATAAGAGTCCCTAAGAGTCCCCAAGCTCCACCCACTTTTTGCTTGTGGCTATTGGAGTCATCTGCTGGGTGGAGCCTCTCAGAGGCTCCTGTCTGCAAGCTTATCAGAGTGTCATTAATGATGTCAGGGATTGGTGCTTGCTCGTAGAATGGGTCTCAAGTTGGGCCAGTTATTGGTTGGCCATTCCCTCAGTCTCTGCTTCATCTTTATCCCTGCATTTCTTGTAGACAGGATAATTTGGGGCTGAAAGTTTTTTGGGTGGGTTAGTGTCCCTATTGCCCCAATGGGGTTCCTGTCTGGCTATAGGAGGTGGCCTCTTCATGTTACATATGCCCAATGCTGTGAGTCACAGCTAAGACCACCCCCATTGATTCTTAGGCGCCTCCCTTATCCCAGGTCTCTTGTCTTCTGGAGATTACCCTTGACCTCCCCACCCCTGTCAGTTGCAGATTTCTATTCATTCTCATAGCATCTGGCCATCTCTGGTAGAGTTTTTTAATGATATACTTATATATAAATGTGTGTGAGAGAGAGACAGACAGACAGACAGGCAGGCAGGCAGGCAGACAAAGAGAGATTGTCTGGTTTCAGTTACTGTGTTATGGTTTGATTTGATTTCATTCATCTGGGCTGGTTTCACATGCCTGATTCTACTTAAACCTCCTAAGTGTTGGGATAATAGTCATATAATGCCATACCCGGCAAAAATGTGATACTTTTAAACATCACAATTTCATTCAAATCACGCGTGATGGCATCTACAATCACAGTACTCCAAATAAGGAAGCAAGAGGATTGTGATTTCAAGGTTACTCTGCTCTATGTAGAATTCTAATGCAACTACAGGAGACAGTTAATTTCCCCTAGTAACTAAAGAGAACGGGATAATCATGCTGACTCTAATAATGGTTATAGCACTTAATGGATAGGCGAGTACACCATAGATACTTTTCTGTACCTAGTTGCTTTCTGCTAAGGAAACATTATTGAGCCAGGGTTCCCCCCTCCATTATTAGGTTTGTATCATAGACGGTGATGACTTCTCCCATCTTGGTCTGTAAATTCATTTCAGAAGTGTATTGTAGTCAGGCACTAAGAACACAGATG
Source organism: Mus pahari (assembly GCF_900095145.1). NCBI lineage: Eukaryota > Metazoa > Chordata > Mammalia > Rodentia > Muridae > Mus > Mus pahari. The sequence continues at coordinate 60,685,229 of NC_034595.1, forward strand.
TAAGCAAAGTACACTATGACTAAAACCCAGAGATGCCAATAAATTCCAACTTGTTAGGTAGATGAAGCCTAGGAATCATCTAACTAGATGAACCATACATGCTAAATAGGAAGCTTGACATGAAGGCACACAGGAAAAGCTCTTAGTACAAGCTCCAAGGAAAGTGGAGCAAGTGTGACCTATTGTCTACCCAGATTAGCTCTGATCCCTAAGGCGAAGATTCCTAGAGTATATAACTATCTACCAAGATTCTTTCATATTTGAATAAACTCTTAAGTTAGTTTTGCTATCTGTTTTGTGTTTGTGTAACTGTAGGTTGACATTTGCTATAGTATATGTTTGGAAGTCAAAACAACCTGGGCATTGGTCCTCCTCACCTTCCGTCTAATTTGACACAAGGTCTCTCATCTCATCTTCCTGGATACCAGGCTAACTAACATGCCTGTGGACTTCTGAGAATATCCCTCTCTCTGCGTCCAGCTTTCCTGTAGGAACAAAGGGGTTAAAGATGGGTGTGCTAGAGCAGGGCTTAGTCTGCTTCTTCTTCCCAGCCCCATGCTCTCAGAAATAAGACTCACACTCAAAATGTATTTACAAATACCTTAACCTTATAGCTAGGCTCTTCTCTGACCAGATGATAAGGAAAATAACCCAAATATTTTAACCTATATTCTGCCATTGGCTAGTTACCTGTGCTTAGGTACCATGCAGCAATCTCATCACATTTTCCTGGGTGAATATTCCACACCTGGCTCTATCACAAAGTTCTTTCTGCATCCCAGATGTTTCACCTTCTATTTTGCCCTTTCCTATAGGCCGTAGGTTTGGTTTTTTTGTTTAATTAGTAGGTGATGCATCCATACAATACATAAGATATTCTCTTTATAGTTCCCAGATTCATTGTGAGTCCTGAGGACCTAGACTCAGGTTTATATAGCAAGCATCTTAAATTAGGAACCATCTCTCTAGTCAATATGAGTTAATTTGGTTTGTTTGATTGTTGTATATTTGAAAATAGTTGTTTGTTTGTTTGTTTACCGTACTATATATTCTGATTATGGTTTCCACTTCCCAGGTTTTCCCAGATTCTCCTCACTTCCCTACCCATCCAAATCCATACCCATTCTTTATCTCAGTAGAATACAAACACATAACAACAGCAACAATAATAATATCAAATAAAAACAGTTAATCTAGAATGGGCCAAAACAAACAGTAGGGGTAAAAAAGAGCCAAAGAAAAAGCACAAGAAACTCAACCAGACACTGAGACACACACACTCACACTCACACACACACACAGAGAGAGAGAGAGAGAGAGAGAGAGAGAGAGAGAGAGAGAGAGAGAGAGAGCGCATAAAACCAAAATTGAAAGCCACAATATGTAACCAAAAGATCTATAAGATAAGCATGGGTTTGTTTCTTTGTTTTTTTGTTTGTTTGTTTTTTGGTTTTTTTGGTTGGTTGGTTGGTTTTTTCGAGACAGGGTTTCTCTGTGTAGCCTTGGCTGTCCTGGAACTCACTCTGTAGACCAGGCTGGCCTGGAACTCAGAAATCAGCCTGCCTCTGCCTCCCAAGTGCTGGGATTAAAGGCGTGTGCGACCATGCCTGGCAGTTTCTTTGTTTTTAAATGCCCAGGTAAAACATTCTGGGACAAAAATGCGTCAGAAATACCACTGAGTTTGTTTTGTGTTGGTCATCTACTGCTGGGCATGGGGCCTGCCCATGGTTTGTACACCCAGTAAGACCCATTGAAGAAAACTAATTTTTCTTTTGCCAGTAGTTATCAATTAAAGGTAGCTTCTAAATTAGGAATGGAGGCTTGTGTCTACTTACCCTTTCAGTACTGAGACCCCCCCACTTGTCTTAGATCTGTTCAGGCCCTCTGCAGCCAAGCATAGTCTCTAAGTTCATGTGCATCAGTCCTGATGTGTGTAGAAAGCCTTGTTTCATTGGTGTCTTCCATCCCCACTTCCGTCTCTTATTCCTCAGAGGTCCCTGAACCCTGAGGCAAGGAATTTGATGGATACATCCCACTCAGGACTGAGCATGTTTCAAGGTCTCTTACTCTCCCATCCTGCAGTTTGTTTGTGTTTTCATAGACTCCATTACTAAATTTATATCGTTTAAGGTACTTGAACATATTTATAATAGCTATTTTAAAGTTCTTGTCTCATGCTTGAGCTATGTTATATTTTTCAGGGCCTACTGTAGTAGTGTGACTGGAAGTTTTTTTAAGATTGATTGATTGATTGATTTGTTATATATAAGTACACTGTAGCTGTCTTCAGACACTCCAGAAGAGGGAGTCAGATGGTTGTGAGCCACCATGTGGTTGCTGAGATTTGAAGTCAGGACCTCTGGAAGAACAGTCGGTGCTCACCAGCCTGTGATGCTGGATTCTTATGGAGGGGTATTATCCTGGCTGTTAATGATTGTGTTTTTATGCTGGCATCAAGTCATCTAGGTTTATGCTGATTGTAATTCTAGGTTTTGTTATGGTTCTTTTTCTATAGGGTGAGTGCTCTATTCCTTAGTTTCTGCTGACCTCTGTGGATCTTAGAGTGTGGTGGGTGTGGGTTGCCCAGTGGGGAGTACTTTGGGGTCTTTGCCAGGTGCTAGCCATTGTAAGCACAGAGCAGAACATGTTTGTAGGTATAGGGGCTCATTGGAAGGATGGGAATGGGACAGAAAGGGGGGAGCTGAGTGAGAGGGTTGCCAGGAAACAGGAAAGTATAACACCATCTTTTCCTTCAGTAGTTCAGCTCCCGAAGTAACAGCTCTGAGACTTGATTATATATGAATTAATGCCTAGACCATAAGCTTAGGCTTGTTCCCCAACTAGCTCAGAACTTAATTAACCAATTATTTTATTCTATGAGTGCCACATGGCTGGTTACCTCTTCTCAGTTTCATGTGTCTCCTCAGAGTTCTGGGTGAATCTCTTGCCATACCTGACTGTCCCAGAGTCTCTTTCCCCCTACTCTAACTCCCACTTCCTATTTCCTGCCTCAGTATTTTGGCCAATCCACTTTTTTTATTGACATACAGTACACAAGAGATTCTCTCTACAGGAACAAGCATCTACAGATTCCTCAAGGAGTCTAGTCAGAGAAGGAGGAAAGGACATTGCAGGTCCTCTGCTACAGGGCTGGAGATGAGACTGGAAATTTTGTAGTGGAAGGCAGGAAGAAGAGTGAAGTTCACCTACCTGATTCCCATACTGGCATGATTACTGTGACCCAGTTTTATTCACACTTATTTCACATTTCATAGAAACAGTTGGTTTTGACACCTGAGCTTTCATATTTCCATGTTATTGTTAAGCTTGGATTTTTTTTTGTTTGAATTAGTTTGATTCCTTGTTACTCAAAATTGATTATAACCCAATTATGGCTTATTAAAGCACAGAAGTATTTATAAATACTACAAACCACTGCATTATAGTCCAAACTACTTCACCACTAATATAAACATTATATACCAACAGTATTGCTAGTGAATGTATGAAAATTGATTGTATAAAAGAAATAATGTATTTATCACTACTAGTAATGTTTCTGTTCAAACTTTTTTAAAGGACAAATTATTAAAATTTTATATTAAAGAAAGATCGGTGATTTACCTCTTTGTTAAATATATTTTTATAGCAAGAAAGAAATTATATATTTAAAAAAAATACTGTTAGAGCAGGGAAAATTAGCACATACCAAAGGAGAAATCATTTTCCAACAATTCTTTGAGATAAAGGTGCATGAAAATCTGGGTACTGCCAGTGAACTTTGTTATGCTTTTAATATTAAGTCTTCCAACAGTTTCATGGAGTTGAAGGCCTGGTTCCCTAAAGACATTAATTCTCTACATCAGTAACTTTATCAGTGGATTAATTCATTGATTAATTCATAAATCATGGGTCTTTAGGAGTTCCAGCTTTGTTGGAGGACATTGGTCATCATATGCATACCATGTCTCTGGCTCTTTCCTCTCTACCTTTCTTTGCCTCCTGTTTGCAATGAGAAGAGCCATTATGCATGCCCACAAGAGTGTTCTGCCTTATTTTTCACCAGCCCAAAAGCAACAAGGCCAAGTAACTGTGTATTAAAGATAAAAGCCTAAAACATTTCTCTCATCATTGTGTTGTTTCTCAGGTATTTTCGACACCAATGATGGGCTAACAGAAAGTGGTGCTGAGCTAGGAGATTGTTACTATAACTGTGGATGGCTTTGTGGTTCAAATGGTTTTAGAAGTAGTTGTAGAAGGAATTTGTAGAGGTTGAGAGAAGTAGTTGAGAAACACCAGAACATTGTAAGTAGAGATTAATGGGTGATTATAATATAAGCCCAGAATTCTAGAATACAGATAGAAATTCAGTTAGTAAAGGTGTACTCATTAGATTACAAATATGAATGAGGAATTAGACTAAAGGCCACTTCTATTACATTCTGATAGAGCTGTATACATGCTGCCCATGTCTAAGACTATGTTAAGTTGAGTTTAAAGGTGCCAACCTAATCTCTGAAGGGAAGCATCAGGCCTCCTCAGCATTCCATCCATGGGGCATGGGTAGTACTTGCTTCTTTAGACAAATCTATAGTGAAAATCCTAAGGGAAAGCAAGCAGAAGGATTTGAAAAACTGCCATTTGGCTAGAAAAGGAACATGTTTGAAGTTGGGGCCAAAGAAGGTGTGGTTGTTTAAAAAGATTAGTGTCTCTGAGAAGATGCCAGGGATGTTGCATCCAGACAATAACAAAGATCCCTTGAAGGCATCTCAGCCATTGGCCATGATCCACCCAAAGCAAGCTCAAGGATGTAAGGGTGCAAATTTACTTGAAAAGCTTTGCTTTGAGAGACAGCTCCAGAGTTTATGGGCATCCTCAGGATTGTTCCCATAATTCAGCCATCCAGGCATCTCGGAGTGATGCTTCCTAGGCTCAGCTACTGCTCAAGCTGACAGCTGATCTTGTTTCCCTTTGCTGGTGGTGGACTTACAGAGATGGGGAATACAAGAGTTCTAGGGCACTGTGCAACAGAGTTGGAATGTCTGCAGGTAGTTCCTGAAAGGGTGATTTTTAAAGAGAGGAAGCAATATTTATTGGAAACGTTCCAATATATTGGAAGTTAAAAATGTCAAGTGTGTGGAACATTTGTGGAGGATCACTAGAAGCAGTAAACAGAGCCAGCTCAAGAAAGAACCCATCCATGTGACCCTGAAATAGTGGCCTCTTGTGAGGCTATGCCAGTACCTGACAAACACAGAAGTGGGTGCTCACAGTCAACTATTGGATGGAACACAGGGCCCCCAATGGAAGAGCTAGAAAAAGTACCCAAGGAGCTGAAGGGGTCTGCACCCCTATAGGAGGAACAACAATATGAACTAACCAGTACCCCCAGAGCTCATGTCTCTAGCTGCATAGGTAGCAGAAGATGGCCTAGTCGGCCATCATTGGAAAGAGAGGCCCCTTGGTCTTGCAAACTTTATATTCCCCAGTACAGGGGAAGGCCAGGGCCAAGAAGTGGGAGTGGGTGGGTAGGGGAGCAGGGTAGGGAGAGGGCATACAGGACTTTCAGGATAGCATTTGAAATGTAAATGAAGAAAATATCTAATAAAAAATTGAAAAAAGAAAGAGCGAGCCCATGTGGGCTGTAGCTAGCCAGGCCAGAGTCAGAGCTGCTCAAACCCTTTGAAGCACACACAGTGCCATGTGTGCCCTATTGGCTAGACATGGAGATGAAGGATTTGCTGTTTTCCTTACAGGGTTGGGTGGGGGTGGAGGGCAGAGGGGTGTTGTTATTGTGGGGCTTTTGTTTTGTTGGGTTTTTTCCTTCTCTCTCTCTCTCTCTCTCTCTCTCTCTCTCTCTCTCTCTCTCTCTCTCTCTCTGTGTGTGTGTGTGTGTGTGTGTGTGTGTGTGNCTCTCTCTCTCTCTCTCTCTCTCTCTCTCTCTGTGTGTGTGTGTGTGTGTGTGTGTGTGTGTGTGTGTGTGTGTGTGTTTGGTCCAGCCCTTTCTCACCATTCTTTATCTGGAGAATAGGAATGTTTACTACTTTCAGCCATTTTATTTTGGAAATAACTTGTGTTTTGTTTTCATGAGTCTCACAAGAAATTATGGACTTAAACTTTTGAGCAGTGCTTAAACTGCTAAGAATTAGGGACTCTTTAAGTTAGACTGATTACACTTTGCAATATGTACCCAAGGAAGAAAGTAGAGACCAAAAACTGAAAACCTCAGGAGAGGCAGATCTCCAAGGATGCCAGGTCATTTGCTGGGAAAGGAGCAGTCTGCTCAGCGCTGGTGCTGGGGAACCTGGGTATCCAGATACCAAAGAAGCAGAGTGCCAGTTTTCACTTTTACTATACATGAATGAATCAAGAGTGAAGTTTAAGAACGAAAAGCCACTTCGAGGAATGTGTAAGGGAATAATAGCTGCATGACCTTGGATTTCTTCCGTATTTCTTAGAAATGTACCAAAAATATGGAAAACAAAAGAATAGATTGGACTACCACAGTCTAATGTTAAGGTAGGCATAGTAACACATTATAACCCAGAACTCAGAAAATAGGCAAGAGGACTACCACAAATTTGAGACCAGCCTGGCTTATATAACAAGAATGAATTCTTATGCTAACCTCATTTTTCTCTAGTCTCACTTAGTTCGGGATCCCTGCTAAGGAATAGTGGGGTTAGTGGATGGGTCTTCCTACCTCCATTCGTCCCCCTCTTCCCCAAAAGACATGCAATCCCGTAGGACAGTCTGATGCAGACAGTGCCTGAGTCTCTTCCTAGGTGATTTTTATACTGTATCAAGTTGACAATTAAAGCTAGCCATCACCCCTGAGAATTTGAGGAGTTGTTACAGAACATTCCGAACACTCCAGTCATGCAACAAAGCAAAAAAATCTTAAAGCTTTGTTTTTATGAGCTTTTAACCCTGAGCAGCTGAGCAGTGTGTTACTTGACATTCAAGTCCAAACTTTTACCTCCAACTGAAGCAAGGGTGTCTGAAGTACCTTGAAGAAGGGACAAAATTTGTGCCTTTGGTATTTGATTTGGTTTCTTTGTTTTTAGAGATGAGGTATCACTGTGTGCCAAGGCTAGTTTCAAATTCGTATTTCTCCTGCCTCAGCCTCTCAGGTAGCTAGGAACATAGGTTTACTGACAGATGCAGCTGTGAGTGCTTTCAGTATCTGCCTTTCTAAGGATTATTTTATTTTCCATAAATCATCCCTCACTGTCACAATGGTCATAAGTAGTTCCTGTCATGGTTTTACTCAAGGAGATCTGCTGTGTTGTCAGAGGTTAAAGCACTTGTCAGACTCCTACAACCGCTTCACGGCCACACACCACATTTGCTTTGCATACATCGTGATCTGTCCTGACACTAACATACCCTTGTATTCATGAACTAAATTGAATCAGTACTCTTACAAAGATTAAATAAAGTCAGAATTGACTGACCTGAAGTGTAGACCAGACATTCCTAGATTCACAAATATCTTAGCTGGTTGAATGGAACTTAAAAAAAAAAAACTTGTCTCACTGTCTACTTTTGTACATGAAATAACACACTCACTGTTGTTTTATTTTTTTAAACTACATGTACACTGTCTTTGTTTACATTTGTTGCTCTTAAAATGCCTGCTGCTGATGGATCAGTTCATCCATTCCTGACACCTCAGAGTAGAAGTTAGTAATTGTCATAGATGAGACTAATGTAAAGAGATTAGTGAGTCAACATTAGCATTACAGTTCAGCACACCTGCTCACAGCCAGTCCTCCACATTTTCCCCTCTGCTGCCTGAGGTGGAGTCTTCTTCATGGATTACAGTAACACTTTTTGACAAGTTTAGACTGGGTGGAACTATGTGTAATGACAGAACACAATTGATAATATCTCAGTAATGCATTCTTTTTTTATTTCAGCTGTCACCATCTATCACTGTAAAAGCATTCATTGTTAAATCATTGGCCCAACCTGTCGACTTTTTTCTTTCAGTAACAGTAAGGACAAATGAAGTATATGTACTTTTCTAGTGATGAGATAGTAACTGGCTATGGGGCAGTGTCTAGTTACTTATTTCCTTTTATGCATAGCCTTGGTTTTTTGTTGTTTTTTTTTTTAAGATTTATTTTTCTTATTTTTAATTATGTGTATATGCATGTGCCTGCATACACGTAAGTGCAGGTGCTGATTGAGGCCAGAGAGGCATTGTAACTCCTGGAGTTGAAGGTACATGAGGTTGTGTGTCCTCTTAACTATGCGGACAGTCTGTGTACAGCATTGTCTTAAAACTCAGGCTCTTTCAATCTTCACAATGGCAAGCCTGACTAACACTTTAAAAAAATGTTAAAGGAAACATTTTCTCTCATCAATTAAAAAGATTACAAAATTTGTTCTTTTCTTAAATATTGTACACTTACCCAAACATTTTATTTTATTTTGCTTTATTTTATTTTATTTTGGGGATATGAATATCCCCAAAGAATTCTTTATGGCACTGTATGACCATGTTTATAGGAAGGAATTTAGGGGCAGAAATGCCTGTAATCCCAGCACTCAGGAAGCAGGGCAGAAGAATCCTGAACTTGAAGGCAGCCTGAGCCACAAAACAAACAAGCTTGTTTCAAAAACCAAACAAGCAAATAAATAAATAATCATTGTAGTCAGGAGGAAACTCTCTAAAGAGGCACATTTGATTCATTTCAAGAACAGACACAGCATGGGTAAACTGAGAGAAGATTGAATTTTGGGAAAACGAGAAAAAACAAAAAGATGTGAATTTATCGAAAGCTAAGAATATGTGTGTTAAGCAAGTCAAAGAAGAGACTCGGTAGTCTCACGGTACAGTTTTTCCTGTTAGCTTTACTTCTACAAACTTTGCTCTTTTTTGAAACAGTCTCACTAGCCCGGTGGCCTGGAGTTCTCTATGTAGACTAGGTAGACTAGATCCCAGAGATCTCTCTGTGTCTGCCTCTGGAGTGCTGGGATTAAAGGCGTGTGACTTTTCTCTGTTTATCTACTAATTTTTTTCACAAATTTGCTTTGATTCCAGTCGATTCATCCAATTAACTATCCTTCCAGGACACAGGTATTTGCAGAATAGTATGAAAACAGCGCAGTGGCTGCAGGCAGAAGACATAGAAGAGACCAAAAAAACCAACTTCTCAGTTTCAAAGGGAGGTTCATAGATTATAGCCGAAGAACTAGGATTAATTTGTTTTGAGCACTAAACTTAGGAATTTCTCAGTGACCTGTTTTCCATGCGTTCACAATATCCTCAACACTGGTACCAATAAGGATGATACAATCTGTTAGATATTAATGATATATAGATAATTCTAGTAAAAAGATTACATTATTTTCATGATGCCAGGTATATGTAGGACATTGAGATAGAAATAGTGGTAGTGGTTACATGACTGTATGCATGTGGCAGAATTCACAGAACTATATTCCATATAATTCTTTTATTGTATGCTCATTTGAAAATAAAATTTTTCAGAAAGAAAATATACAGTTCATAGAATGGACTTGAAACTCCGTTTTAACAGAATTGTATTATCTTGTACTAAAAACTTATTAAAATACTAGCATTGTCAGCATAAGGCTAGGTCATTTGTATATGTGTTTTATACCCATCTTACAAAAGAGAACTACGAAAATATGTAATACTGTCCTAATGACTAGTTGGAAAATGTCCTATTTTAAAGACAACAGTAGAATAGCACAGTGTTTACATTACAGACCCTGGCTGTGGAGTCTCAGAAGTGACTATTAGCACTGCCAGAAGAAACTGCTTAAAAATCAATTCTGTGTCATTGTCCTCTTGAGTTAGTTTCCATTTCCCTCTTATGTAAATGAAGATAATAGTCTTATGTTCAGTGCATGTCTTAAAGATTAAGATAATAGATATTAAAGCATATAATATACCTTGTGGTCTTTTGTTAGAAGCACATAAATGTTATCTATTATTTATATTTTAGGGTGAACTGAAAATAAATGTTGGAATTGGTGTAGTTTTATTTCATCCTTGTATAGTTGAAGAAACTGCCATTATGTTATGAACCCAAGATCACTTACAGAATCAGATGTGTTATCTGTTGCTTTAGTATTATTTCCTCTTAAATTAAAATGCTTCTCTCTTAATGGGATATGTAATGGATAAGAGGAATTGGGAGAGAAGATTTTTCAAATGATTTTGCATTCTACTGTTTTGATTTTAAGATTTTTATTTTTTATTTTTTTAATGATAGGGTCTCAAGTGTTTCAGGTTGACCTCAGACTTGCTATGTAGCCAATGGTAACCTTGAGCAATGAGATAGGCAGGCATGCATACAACCATACATTGTTTAGACAGTGCTGCAGGATCAAACCAGGGCTTTCTACATATGAAACAGCACACTGTCTGTGGAGCTACATCTTCAACTGCCTATATCATTTTCATTTTTGGTTACATTTTATCTAGATTTGCTTATACTTTTTTAGCATGTATAAAGGATTTATCCTGAGAAAAAAATAGACTAAATAATTATTTATTTATAAAGGACAAAGAATACAGTCTGTGGAATCTTTTTCAATGTAAATACTGTAGATATATCTGAAACAAAGAACACATTTTGTTATCTTAACCCATCTATTCATGTAAAGCAATAGAATTATTCAGCTTTACAACCAACCCAAAATATTTGTGAACATCTCTTATCTAGGAAAGGGTAAAGCCTTCTATACAAGTTTTAATCCAATGATCAATTTGACTGTATACCTATGAGTATCTTATTACTGTTTACTAGGAGAATGAACTGTAGAATTTCACTTTCTAAGTCAAGATCAGCCAACCATGGAAAACAAACCATCATGTGCTTGAGAGCACTTTTACATTTGCTTTTCAGAATGATGTATTTCTGTCAGGAAAATATCTAAAGTGTATCTGTCTGTGGACTCCTTTACTCTTAACTTTGGAGAAACTACTCATTACACATTCATGTACTTTCTTGTTCTATATTTCAGTCCTGGAAATTTCTTCCAGTGCCTTCTATGTGATAAGTCCAAGCCAAGCTACCCAGAATAGCAGCGTTTCTGCTGTCAGGAAACTTGGCGTTTGTCTGCAAAAATGAAATTTCAGAGGCTGAAGCAATTAAGAGAGTGATAGGAATGAAGGGACATAGGCCATATTCAAGTGGGCTAGAAGAGATTCAGAAGAGTAGGAAATGCACATAGGCAGAAGTACAGAAAATTATATATGTGTGTGCATGCCAGAGGCCAGAAGAGCACATAAGATCTAGAGTCACAGATGCTTGTGAGCCACTATTTGGGTGCTAAGAACTGAATCTAGAACCCTTGAAGGAACAGTAAAGGCTCTTAACTTCTAAGCTATCTCTCCTATCCCTGTGCCTCCATTTTTTAAATTTTATTTTATGTGTATGGGTGCTTGATCTACATGTAAGTACCACATGCATGATTCATGTTCATAGAGACTAAAACAGGACATCCCATCCCTAGGGACTAGAGTTATAGACAATGGTAATCCACAATGTAAGTGCTTGACAATCAAACCAGGAATCTCTGAAAGGTGGTAGCAGTGCCTTTAACCACTGCTCTCTTTAACCAGTGTCTCAAGCCCTTTGTTCTTCTGCCAGTTTGTAGCTACTTGTATAGTTTTTGGGAAGACTGTATCAGTTAATACTTGTAAAGTACTTAGATTAGTATCTGATACCTGTTCATTATCTAGGGAATATTTTATGTAGTGATGTTACTTTAAACTGAGTTTGAAAGAATGAATGGGAAATAACAGTTTGGACCTAGGAAGGGGAAGACATTTTAAAATCTGAAAATAAGATATAGCTTATAGTTTTACATGGCTTGATGCAGGTGGGAAAGAAGTATTAATAATTTAGTAGTATAAGAAGCAGTTGTAGCTGGGCGTGGTGGTGCACACCTTTAATCCCAGCACTCGGGAGGCAGAGGCAGGTGGATTTCTGAGTTCAAGGCCAGCCTAGTCTACAGAGTGAGTTCCAGGACAGCCAGGGCTACACAGAGAAACCCTGTCTCGAAAAACCAAAAAAGAAAAAAGGAAGAAAGAAAGAAANAAGAAAGAAAGAAAGAAAGAAAGAAAGAAAGAAAGAAAGAAAGAAAGAAAAAGAAAGATAGATAGATAGATAGATGGATGATGGTGATGATGAAGCAGTTGTCCATAGAAAGCACTAAGGAAGCAGGGAAAAAAAAGTGTGGTATGGTATGGTACATTTTTTTATAAGGTGTACATCTATATTCTGGTAAAATTTGAACTTAAACTGTGAGTAGTTAATGCTGTTTTTTTTTAATCAGAAAATTTACCCCATTTGAACTTAGGAAACTTTGTTATCTGAAGCGCACTTGCATATTCAATCTTTACAATAATATTGTTATGATTATCTGCTTTTCAAAATGCAGTCCACAGAGCACTTTGTCAAGAATGCAGATTTCTAGGCTTTTGTGTTGAGAATTCTGCCAGTGGACCAGGGGGTGTTCTGTTCTTTTTAGGTTTCCTATATGAGGAGTGATTTCTGTGCATCTTCAAATTTGAAGACTGTTGGGTTAGTGGCTTTTGCAGGTGTTTGCAGTAACAAGCACAACTCAACAGGGCACACCCTGGCAAGTTAAGTAGTCACATTTGTCTGTCAGGAAGTAGTAATGCTTTTCTGTGGTATTGTAGGAATGAAAAGAAACAATTTTAAACTGACTATACTCTGTATTTGTGTATGTTACCAACTCTCCCAAGGTTGTAGTCTGTTTCTCAGAACTAGTGAGAAAAGGGAAGTGTCTTGTCTCCAGTTTCTAAAATATAAAGGACTAACATCAATTAGGTGTGCACTAAGTGTTTTATAAATGTGTAAGTGAACGACTGAGTGAAGGAATGAGTTTTGTGAGGAGAAGCAGGAAACTGTGAGACCCATGAAAATAGAAATGTCAAATCTGAACAAGAGAGAACAGGGTTTAACAGAGGTGATTGGAAATGTGTGGTTCCAATCCCAGGCCACACGGCAGGTAAGTAGATAGTCTTTGATTTGGGTAAATCTTTACACAAATGCTCACAAGCTAGCTGCCTTTCTCTAAGGTAGACATTGAGGCAGTTCCCCCTTTAAATCCTGCCTCTAAAGAAATTAGCAAACCACTCTAGATCCAGCTTTTCAACTCACAGCCACATACCACCTCTACCCCATTGAAAAAGAATCTTTTCTAAACACTCCGACCGGAAATTCCAGAGACATTCTAGCAGGGCAAGACTTCAAGATTAAAACTTGGCAGCTCCTTGTCATGTGTAATTTCATTTCTCTGATTTCATGGTCCTAAAGTGGGCTAACTGTTGTTAACTGGAGTTTCTTTAATAACTAGTCTTCCATGTGAACAGTAATTCTAATATTTAGGGTCAATCTTTATGTAATAGGAACCTGAAAAAAACACCATGTTAGATTTTCCATAGTTTTCACTATGTTGTTTTTGAGTGTTCACTAATGATTTTGTAGACAAATCAGTTTAGCTCATTTAGAACTAGATGCAAAAGGTTTATTTCTCGTTTGTAGACTTCTTACTGAGAATGTGTAAGATCCTGAGTTATGTATGAACATCTTTATGGAGGTGCATGAGCATGAGTACACGTGCATGTGTTTGGGATGTGGGGGATTGCGTGTGGTATGTATGGTATGTGTATATGGTGCTTGCACATGAGTGTGCTGGTGCTATGTGTCTATTTGTATTCATATGAAGGACAGAGCAAAGCATCTTCCTATGTCACTTTCAGTATTAATACCTTGAGACAGGCTCTCTCACAAAACCAGGAGTTCACCTTTTTGGTTAGGCTGACCAGCCAACAAGCTGTCAGCATCCTCTTGTCTCTGCCCCTAATGCCTACATTATACAAATAGATAGGAATAGACAAACAGGTGATAGATAGATGATAGATAGATAGATAGATAGATAGATAGATAGATAGATAGATAGATACTTGTGTAGCCAGATATTCATGTTTTATTCCTTGGTATTTTTAGACACTACCAAGCGTTTGTGTAGGACTAAAGACACAGATGAAAGAAAGCAAAGTTTCTTTGGTTTGTTTATAGTCTGAAAGAAGTCATATTAATTGATGAGAGAAATTATAAACCTAGAGGTAAATATCCCTTTATTATCTCTATGGAGAAAACATTAGTAGTCAATTGAACAAAATCTATACTTAGTACTCTTGTTAATTCGTGTAGCAAGTGGGAACAGATTTTTCACACCCAGAAAAATAATTCTATGACTGTCCTTTATGCTAATGTAAGGAGTATGTTTGCAACTTTGGGGGGGGGTTATAGATTCAAGAGAAGGAAATTAGAAAGACCTTTTAGGTTAGGTATTAGCATTGATTCCAGCTGTGGGACCCTGAGAAAATTACTTCCCTTTTCTTTTTTTTTTTTTTTCTTTTTTTTTTTAATTATTATTTTCTTTATTTACATTTCAAATGCTATCCCGAAAGTTTCCCATACCCCTCCCCCCACCTCTGTTCCCCTACCCACCCACTCCCACTACTTG